>NW_027395284.1:4793772-4832630 GCF_027580225.2 Misgurnus anguillicaudatus
AACACGTCAGCCTCGTCATACGTCATCCGCGTCACTGCGTGACTTTAATCTCGCGGAAGAGAATACAATGCTGAATAAAGTCTTATTTTTTTTATTTTTGGACTAAAATGTATTTTTGATGCTTCAACACATTCTAACTGACCTACTGATGTCACACGGACTACTTTGATGATGTTTTATTACCTTTCTGGACATGAACAGTATACCGTACATAGATTTTCAATGAAGGGTCAGCAAGCTCTCGGACTAAATCTAAAACATCTTAAACTTTGTTCCAAAGATAAACGGAGGTCTTACGAGTTTGGAACGACATGAGGGTGAGTCATTAATGACATTATTTTCATTTTTGGATGAACTATCCCTTTAAGACCTCCCCTAATCAAATGTATTGCACAAATCATACAATTCTAGCAAAACTAAAAGTATGTCATCCCAAAAGCATTTGCATATTAAGCCTGCATGATATAAAATGTACTTTAACAACATCCCATTATAAATCTTAGGCACAGGCAATGCTTTCTCATCATTTTTTATGACGTTTCTCTTTTTTCAGACCTTCTGTATTTAAATTGTAAAACGGCACGCTGCGCACCGTGCCAATGAACCAGAGCATTTGCTAATTGAAGGATTATCATACCAGCTGTGAATACTTCAAATACTTGCATACTAGCGGATACAGAAGTTATTGTCAAATTTGTGTGCACATTTCTCAGATGCCATAGAGAGCAAATATTTAACAACAAAAAGGATAAGAATTTGAGCTGTTCTTTTAAAGACCGGCTATTACTTCAAACAGACTTGTGCTGGAGCCTATCGGTTTGTTTGTTTGGATGGGATTCTGACAGACGGATTGTTCAGCCGAGCTCTTGAGGGCGTGAGAAGTCAACCCGTTTGGCAGAGTAAGGGACATCTTTGTGAACAGGAAGAGAGAAAAGATGGACTGGGCAGGGATAAGGTAAAGTAAAGCAAAGCAAAGCAGTGGAGTGGGAAGGGATGGCTATTTAAAAGTCCATTACCCAGGATCCATCACTCACCAAAGACTTGAAGGCCACTGTCTTACGGGTAACCTTGGCAAAGTTATCCCATTATTATGTTCCAGGTCTAGATTTCTTCACAACTCAAGCCTGAACATGCAACTTATAACAATGCTGCATTAAAATAAATCTAGGCCTGCTTAAAGCTACAGTCAATACGCCTTTACTCACTGAGCAATATTCCAGAATTGCCCAATAAATTAATCTGAGAAAGAGCATTTCTGCATTAATATTTCATATACATATTTGTATTGATTGTTATGTCCAAATTCACTCACGCAATTACACGGAGTGCAATTTTCCTTATCCCACTGAGGTCACAACACAACATTCAATTTAAAAAAGCTAGAAACCATGCATCAATACACCATTCCAGCATGAGAACGCCGAGGTGCTCATTCATATATATCTTACTGAATTATCATTAAAAGAGTGCAGAAAACTCAATTTATCACCCATATTATTTTTGTAACAATGATTCAGGGCCTAAATGAATGTTCAAAAGCCTTTTTATGTAAGCCTGCAGTACAGAAATAATGGTAAGTAGCCTTGAGATTTAAAAAGTACCAAATGAAGTGTGTTATTTTACTATGGTTAGGTAAACAGTAGCTGTAAAGGCTCAAGGATACCACTTCACTAAACCACAAGTATTGTTTGTGTTTTCCTTAATAAAACTTCACTTTAGTAGTTTTTGTAGATTTTGTGCATAATTGTATAATGCCAATTAAAATACTTGAGTCACGTGAATCCATATTAATTCTTATTTTTCACCTGATTTTTTTTAAGAAATTAGGCATCAAACTAAAATGCATTAATAGGCTTAAAAGTTGATTAAAATAAAGAGCATAAAGTTCCTAGTTTATAATCTATTTAGTAAAATTAAAATGTTATGTAGTATGTTAACAGTGTTTATACCACAAATGTATACATTATTATTTTGCTATTTATATTATTTTAATATTTTTGGTTAAGTAATCATCATAAAAAAGTATGTAAATATAATTCTACGCTCACCTAAAGGATTATTAGAAACACCTGTTCAATTTCTTATTAATGCAATTATCTAATCAACCAATCACATGGCAGTTGCTTCAATTCATTTAGGGGTGTGTTCAAGACAATCTCCTGAACTCAAAACTGAATGTTAGAATGGGAAAGAAGCAATTTTGAGCGTGGCATGGTTGTTGTTGCCAGACGGGCCAGTCTGAGTATTTCACAATCTGCTCAGTTACTGGGATTTTCACACACAACCATTTCTAGGGTTTACAAAGAATGGTGTGAAAAGGGAAAAACATCCAGTTTGCGGCAGTCCTGTGGGCGAAAATGCCTTGTTGATGCTAGAGGTCGGAGGAGAATGGTCCGACTGATTCAAGCTGATAGAAGAGCAACTTTGTCTGAAATAACCACTCGTTACAACCGAGGTATGCAGCAAAGCATTTGTGAAGCCACAACGCGCACAACCTTAAGGCGGATGGGCTACAACAGCAGAAGATAAGTATACAAAGGCGAAGCACTGCTACTTGGGTGGACTCGCTGCTCCTCATCACAGGGCTTCTCAAGTGCTGAGAGCAAATCACTCCGCCCAAGTAGCAGTGCTTCGCCTTCTGAGAATATAGTTCCCACTATGTATACTGTTAAAAGATGGCTGTGTCTCATATAAATAGAAAAAAGTTAGGGTTATTTTGTCACTTATTGGGAGCAGTATGCTAACCGGAGCCATTTACTTCCAGTTTTTGTGCTAAGCTAGGCTAGCTGTGGATGCGTCAGACGAAATTTCAGGATGAAGGACGATGAAAAGGGTAGGTATGGACTTATCTAACTTTGGGGGATACAGCGAATAAGCTAAAGTCCCAAAAAGTCGGTGTGTTCCTTCAAGCCGATTAACAAACAGTAAACCTGCATGCAAAACACAGTATACTGATCTTTCATGAAGGGTAGCCTATAGAAATTAATGATCTAGGCCGGCAACTGCTAACAGAAATGGGAAAATCACAAAAATCACATTTGTGCATACCTTGAAAGGCACTCAGGCAGGAGTATTTCTAAAAAAACTATATTTGTTGAAGGCGTAATGATATGCATGTGCATAAGCACAATCCCAAAAGTAATGAAACTGTTTCATTTTCTACTTTTTGTAGTTTGCTGTGTTATTCCACAGAGGTTCAGTTTAACAGAAGTGCTCAATCCAGCTGCAGATAGTCTACTTTCCTGCTGCATTTATGTGGTACAGTGATTAAACCTGAACTAGTTAATCTGTTTCCTTTGGGTTTACTTGAAAATGACATACATATGTATTGGAGCATGGGTAGATCTCAACACCCTGAAGCAAAACTGATGAGTTTGCATGAATTTAATGTAATAAGAGTGTTATGTTGAATGAAATAGTGTTACAGATACATATCAGATATATCATGCTTTTATGCCACCTAACCACGGCTATTCAAGACTGATTGAAACGGCTGCAGTCTTGATTCCAGCCTCCGCTCTACCCACAATGCCCTTCAAGGTGCTGAAGTGCTTATTAGTATTGTTGTTTGGAGTCAAGTCTCCTCCCACAGAACATCATTTTATTTTATCATCCATACTATATTGGATATATTCAAGGTTCATTTAAGACTTGGCAACTGAAACGTTAACTTGTTTTAAGACGCACGCTTCAATAGAAACACATTAGTTTTTTTGTGATATGATTAGCTAAGCGCTTTGTCTATTTAGAGAACAAGTTATCTAGATTTAACAAATGATGCATAAAATGAGACTGAAGTTAACATAAAATCACAAAATTGAACACAGTTTCAATTCACTTTTTCATTGTTTTGGTTTCACTTGGGGTTGAATCACCGTGGGCATTAGCCTAACATAATCTAATTACAATTCATAACTATTTTACTATGACCTCATTGGAAGTTTTTTTCTCAGTGACAGTCACTGCATCCAAAAACGCCAACTTCTATACTATATAGTAGGCAAAAATCAGTCTACGGGGTGAGAAGTATGTCCGAATCCATGTTATTCACAAAAAAAGTAGACGAAAAGGAATGGATGAATTTTAAAGCTGCGGTCGGCAACTTATTTTATCATATTTTTTGATCATATTCCCTGAAACCAACACTATGCTCCGATAGAACAACATCAATTATACTGTTTAAGAAAAAAATCCGCGCTTCTAGCTCCACCTGGAGCCTGTTATTTGTTTTGCAAAAATCCACCGCTCCCGGTTCATTTGGTCCAATCAGCGCAGGCTGGTTCATTTGGTCCAATCAGGGCAGGGCTGTGTAAAATCTGCCTGTCAATCACAGTACCTGCACGCGCCACAGATCCCCATCCCCCTCGCGCGCGTTACAATATCACGTGCATCCGCCTTAATTCATTTTGGTTTGAACAGCGTGATGGCGGAGAGAACTTTCAGTAACAAACTTCCGATTTCTCGGTTAACAACTAGAGCTAGGAAAACAACCAATGAAAAGAAGGAAACAAAGATAGAAAGCGACTGTGACCATATTAAAACTAGGATCAATATCGGACCGGCATTTGAAAGGAATCTACGAGATTTCAAGCTGGATGCAGAGCTTGCCACATTTCTTCTCGACAGGTAATTGTGCTTTATCAACCATTGATTGTATTTCGGAGTGTTATGTAAGTAATCTAAGTATTCTTGCCAAGTATGCGTTCACAATAATACTTTTGCACACGCGCTGACGAGAACGAGCTATGAGGGAGGTTGCTCGGAGGTAGTGGGGGAGGGACATGAAATTGTAAACATTTGGAAACTGCTCAATCCTCCAGAGTTGCCGACGGCAGCTTTAAGTGTGGTTTCCATTGACACCTTACTATGAGAGGCCAAGCAAATTAAGCAGCCACCACATTTAAAAAAGCGAATATAATAAAAAATACTAGAAATCTATGAATTGGGTGGTTCTTTGAGTGATTTATGTATCAAGAAATATATGCCTATTGATTTAATTGTACTTGTTAAACAGTGCATACGCAAATTACGTTCACGGTTGTTTTGATTACGTCATAGGTCAAAGGACATACAGATTATATAAAATTGTAATGGTTTCCTGTATCAGATCACATTTGAGAAGATGTAAGGTAAAAAAAATGTCCTGTGTCATATTTCTACTTCATATTATACTTTAAAGTCTTTCTCAGTTGTTTGTGTTGCTAAAGATTACTTCAGAAAATCAATTATATTTCACCGAACGTAATATGATTCAATTTTGTACCCTTTTCTTACATTACAATGGAATATTACTGTAAAGTAAAAAGCAGGCTTAGCTGCTTTTGTGCCAGTGAGGATGACGGGACATTAACCTAATCTTGATTGCTCTGAACAAGCCATGCTTAGTGAAGTCAAATAATTGAATCGTCTGCTCAGAGATTTATGAAATAATCACAATTTTCCTTCGCTGTTCCTACACGAGCGGGATAAGGGAAAGACAGACATGACTAATAAAAGATTGTTGATTAAACACAGCATGTTTGATGAAGGAATGAGATGTGTACGGGACCCTCGTTTCCCTGAATGTCACTCAAAGCTACAAACCTCAGACGATAGCAGGCGTTACTAAGAACAATGCTATTATTTGGCACCACATATTGCATAATTCAACTGGGGGTTTAATTAAGAAATGAAAGCACATTGGGTTACGTCATTGCCAATGCAGAAAAAGACGTCATGTTTATTAGAATTTTCTAATCTCTATAATTATTTCCATGTTTTCTTCTGGGGAAGGGTCTGTTTCATGCATTCTGACTAATTAAGTTTGTTAAAGATGCAGTGTGTAATATTTAGAAGGATCTCTTGACAGAAATGCAAAATATTATACAAAACTATATTTTAAGGGGTGTATAAAGACCTTTTTATAATTAACCGTTTTGTTTTTATTACCTTAGAATGAGACGTTTTTATCTACATACACGAGGGTCCCCTTATGTGGAAGTCGCCATTTTGTGCCGCCATGTTTCTACAGAAGCCCTTAACGAACAAACTTTTTTACTAAATTGTCTCTTACGATGTAACACGGTCTCACACCCATGGCGTCAATATTTGACGACACTTGACCATGCGTCAATATGTTGACGCGGAGGGTATACCTTCAATACTATTAGGTACTCGAAATTAAACAGTTGTCGCCTGGCATTGGGGTTAGGGAAAGGTTTGGGTAGGGATGTCATTATGTAAATCTAACCCTAAACCGACGCGAAAATGGTAGAAAATGGTAAGAAAATAGGAAAGAGAATGCAACGGACTTAATAGTATTGACGTCCCCAGTTCGTCAAAAAATGACGCGAAAGGTATACCCTCTGCGTCAACATATTGACGCATGGTCAAGTGTCGTCAAATATTGACGCCATGGGGTGAGACTGGGTTGGACGATGACATGTTTTTCCGGTGGCGGCTACCGTAGCTTTTCTAAGCGTTTTGAAAGCGAGGGGTGAGCAGTGGACTGAGTCGTTGGTTGCCATTCGCAACCTCACCAGGTGATGCCGCTAAAATGTACACACTGCACCTTTAAAAAGTTGGATACCTCATGCAAAACAGAGTCAAAGTGTCAAAAAAGCTGTTGGATGTTTGACAGGGCATTTATTTGCTGAATGCACTTGGCTAGGGTTTGTACAATTTTCAGAAAGTTTGTTTCGAATCTGAGAGATTCATACGTAACAATCTTGCTTCATTTCTTTTATGGGCAATTTTAGTATATGGGTACAATCCTTATATGGGTACTTCACCCAGTATAGCGTATGCACACACCAACCAAGAGCTGACATGAAATCAACATCACCAAAAAAGTGTGTTTTTGTTTGTGGGGGAAAATTAAGCTTGTTCAGCTTCCCAATGAACCGAGCATTAAAACAGTGAATATAGTTTGTTTATCCGGGGTAGTAGTGGACTTGTGGAAGTGTATTTGTTTAAAGCTGGATTTTTTGAAATGGGGTGGTCCCTTGTAACGGGACCATGTAATGAGTCGCAGGCGGTAAGTAAAACTGCATCAAATGTCTGTGTTTTGTTGGCACTCGTGTAAATGCATGTAATGTGAACAACATGAACAGGGAATCAGAGATATTGGGGTAATGTTTTGTGTGTGTTGCTTGCCCGTGACACGCTTTGCCCGTGTAACACCTCCAGGGCTCAGTTTTTTTCCGGGAAAGTAGCAAGCTGAAACACTGTACCTTTAAGGAGCTGCTTTAAAACAGTGCAATATTTCAAAAGGTAGCCTACTATATATAAAAAATGTTGGAGTCTTTGTTGGAATATGAATCTATTTCAACATTTTTGCATCAATTTTTATCATGTTAAAAAATATACATTCTGGAAAGAAATCCTTTAAAGCAGTTTGTAATGCATCATGAATGAGATTAATGAATATCAATGCATGAAACTTTCTTGGAATCTGGGGTTTTCCATGCATCATTTTATTTAATTGTGTCTGTATGTGGGTAGACGCATTGCTTTTTGAGTGCAATTCAGTTTTCTAAATTTAATTTTAATTGTGTAGCTTAAATGATGCAGAATACCTACCTCCTTCAATTTAAATCAAATTCAAATTGAAGGAGGTAGAAAAAAACACACTTCAGAAATGTGCATAAAATGACTTTTTATGCTGTATACTTCTCTCCCCGCTATTCCAATTCCAATTCAAATTCCAGTTCATATAAAAAAGGAATTTCTTAAATTCAAAATTTTGCTCAATCCTGTCGCATTCAATTTGTCTTGTACTTGACATTAATTATTTCAACAACCGTCTACAAAATCTTCAGTCCCTTTCATTTGAAATAAATATTCCCCCAAAGAGTCTTTTATTTATTGGTATTATTTTCAAAGTGTACACTTTTAAATACATTTCTGGACACAAAAGCCCAGTGCTCGTTTGAAGTTAAACCTCTTAGAATAACAGATGAAATTCTGAAAGACTTTCTTGAAAAAAAAACCTCTGAACAACTTTCTGTCTGCATTCTATATCAGAATGTTCAAGTACTACAAGAATGTGTCCCCTGCCATCCACCGCAGGCACTTCTGGTTCTTTCTGACTTTAAAGCCCATAATAATGTTCTGCTGTAAGTAACAGTTTTTCTTTAAATCAAAGTCTGTGGATTGCACCAAAATATGCTTGTCTTTCTATATTTTATGAATTCACAAAGCTAAATGAATAGCATAAAGAGGATGGAGAGGCCTGAAACCGATTACCATCTTTATAGCAGGAGAGTTTACTTTTTTAGTGTTGTTAGTGTGCGTATATAACTGCTGTGTATAGCCTTACAGAGTGGGCATTAAAATATGAGCTTCAATACAAAACGTAAATCGTCGATTTGTACCTCACATACATAACAATAATACATTTTTGCAGTATTTTTATTTTTTTATTATTTTGGAAAGCTCTATATTGGAGTCGATCACAAGCCCACGAGCAGATTATGCTACAACTTTCATGTTACAGATATGTTAAATAGATTATAAGATGATCTACATTTAATAACAGCTTACCCATGGAGACAATAGTGAGAGCTTAATGTGTTAGCACAGATGCCCATTATTTTTTTATGCCACTGCTAGTTTCTTAGGAACGTACACAAAACAAACCACTGTTTGTTAAGCTTAAAATAAGACAGCTTCAAGTAGATGAACTACTCTGCATGTGTGAATGCAACAATTTAATTTAATACAACAAAGGTGAAGGCTATACTAAACCAGAACTAGTTTTTATCATTTTCTGCCCTTCTGTTTCAGTGTTTTTTCTGTTGTTATAGTATTGGTGGTTACACACTGTAAAAGAGCCTGAATTCTTAGCGATTTAGGGCCAGATTTACTAAACTATAATTTTTTAAAATAACAACCTCTGGTTCTTTTCTGTGTACCATGGCTTCATTAGCTGGGATTTCACATCCAAAACTTTCCGCTGAGATGTCTGTGGTGCTGAACTCATGCGCATCAGGCGTTAGTAGATCACCCGCACCTTATCAGCTCTGCTTATTTGTTATAAATGTAAAACGTGATATATAAATAAAATTTAATTGAAAATTGGGTCACTCCCGCCTGAATACTGAATATTTTTTCTAAGAACAATGACCACGTTTACATGCACACCAATAATGCGATTATTTCCAATAATGTGAGTAAGGTCTTAATCGCAGTAAGATGTTTACATGACTGGAGCTAACCTCTTCACTCCGGTTTACATGCAGTTTTTATTTTCGGATTATTCACACATAGCCCAATGCAGAGCACAAATGATGAACTCACATATATGGTCCACGGTTTTATTTACTTACGTTAAATGACAAACACGTTGTTATAGATGTATTTCATTATCCGGTGCCGTGATGAAGATATAAATATGACAGTGCCTGTATAGGGCGTTCACATGATATAAAAATATAGTTTTAAAAATCGTTTTATATTAACGATAATAGCAGAGTTCACACAACAACTATAACGATAGCGATTTTGGCACATGATGAACGATAAACCATTGACAGCCAATCAAATCTATTTGAACTTGAAGTGCATGTGCACTTAAAATGCAGTAGAAAGCTCATTCATTGCTGAGGTTATAACATAAAATTACCTCAGGTATCCAGAGCTGATGCAGTTGTTGCTGTGAAATTTTTCTACCACACTGACTACGCCAAAAGGTAAGATATTAACCTACTACATTCATTGTTTAGTTACGCGAAACGCAGCGAGTTGAGGACATCTGCTGGTTTCCCGCTGTGTAAATGCAAGAAGAACAGCATACATTCAGTGACATGTAAACAATTTCAAAAAAGTTTTTATTACAAGAAATATCCAATATTAGGTAATGCCGCGCTCGTTGAGCAAATTAGCATGAAGTTATCATTATGATGTGGTCACTAATATATTTATCGTTATATCGTTATCGTTATAATGTCCCTTAAAGCTTTTATACACTGCTGTCATGTTATTTGAGCTGTTTCTGAATGAAGACAGACTGCTGACAGCGAGTCGTGTTGGCAGAGTTCACGTAAAACTTCCTAATGTCAAGTTTAAAACGAATTTGTGGTTAAGGTGCGTGACTAAAACACACGTGCACTTAATTAGTGCGGTATAAATGCGATTAAAGCGTTTACATGGACGCATACTGCGATTATAAACGGCGTACGCCACCTCTTTTAATGCGATTATACTTAGTGCGATTATGAGCTTAATCGCATTATTTTTATCGAATTATTGCGTTTA
This sequence comes from Misgurnus anguillicaudatus, assembly GCF_027580225.2. Taxonomy (NCBI): domain Eukaryota; kingdom Metazoa; phylum Chordata; class Actinopteri; order Cypriniformes; family Cobitidae; genus Misgurnus; species Misgurnus anguillicaudatus. The sequence goes on from NW_027395284.1 coordinate 4,804,009, forward strand.
CATGAGGTAAAGTATAATCGCAGTATTGACAAAATCCCATTATAATCGCATTATTAGGGTGCACGTAAACGCGGTCAATGTCTATGAAAGAAATTCCAATCACTTGACAACAGTGACAACTGCGAATAAGCCAGTGGACCGCAACACAACCCAAAGAGGGACCTTTTGTTTTGACAGCTAAAGGGCGGTGGTTTGGTTGAGCTAGCGATTGCTGGTATAGCTACAGTAGTGTTACCCACAACAATGATACATTTTTCCTCCGTTTTTATGCTCCTCTGTTCTCCAGTCTAAAGGTAACTGACTAATGTCTGCACTAGGTTATTTGCATAAGGTGATCTGATCTTTACACTAGAAATTTTAGTTTAAAATTTAACTTTTGCCTAACGCAACGGTAGTGACGTGATGCTGATGGATCCACAATTTAGTTCGGCAATGCATGATGTCACCCATTCAAAATAAATGAGATGCGTTAACCCCCTTGTGAATGTACCATAAAATATATTATTAGGATTTTGCCATAAGGGGGCACATCACATGACCTCACTGGCCAGCATATGTAAACAAATGAACATTGTTACACTATTTTTTAATACTTAGCAGTGGTGACCAGTGACTTCTTTTTTTCGAGGGCACTCGATGCCATAGATATGTAGACTAAATGTCGCCTTGGCTATGGCAGTTCATTGTAACGAATGCGTCAAATAGAGCCGCCATCTTGAAACAGGGGAGCCCAGCATCAGTGTCATTGTAGGCAATGGTGTTACAGAAATAAAATCACCAAAAATTAATTTTCTAGTTTTTTTTTGTCAGTTCCAACAGTCAGACATGTATTTAGCATTGAGTCCAGAAAAAGATTAAAGTTTTGATATTATGAAAATCTACTTTTTCTAACTACAATGCATAGTGCTAGTAGGTCTAACATCCATACGCAGCACAAATGTCCGGCATTGTCCATGAATTCAAAGTACAGGCGGAGATAGCAGCGTTACCTAGCTACTTCCTATGGCAAGACCCCCGTTTCAAGATGGCAGCGGTTTTGACGCATGCTTAGAACCTCAAGACGACATCTAGTGTACATATCAATGCGAAGTTCGTCACAACATGTATGTAGCTCGTTGTGTGTTTGATTTGTAATTTTAAAACATGTGTCCTGTGCGTCGAGTGATCATATGTGCATTACGTGTCTTGTCAAAATAAGTGCCTGCTGCAGACGCGTCTAAAGGGTTTATGATAAAAGTGAAGCTCGCCTTTGCCAGATACTCACATAATCTTATGCGTAGTCAGAGTTTACTGTTAAGGGAGTGTCTTGCGTGTATTTGTGAACTTGAGCGTCTCTTTTATCATGAACGGTTTTGACTTGTGTGCAGCAGGCACTTATTTTGACAAAACACGTGATGCACATGGTTCACAAGCAATACACATATTTTGAATTTGTGCCCCTCTGATGAGCAGTCACGAGCCACGCTAGCGGCTTTCTACACCCACACCGTATGTTTAAAACTGAAGTGATTTCACCTTGTTTCTTGTATGAATGTTTTCTCACCTTTTATAAGTCATTTGTCCTTCTCAGCTGTCTACAGGAAACATACAGCTGCTTAATTGTTTTGTTGTCACTATTTCTGAAGCTCTGTCATTCACCATTGTGAAAGTACTAGCGTAATCATCGCAATTTAAAACAGCAGACCTGATTTACATATGAGCATCATGAGGGGAACGACTTGATCTGTGAATCAGCCAAAGACCTGATTTTTTCTCTTATTCTTGAGAGGGAAAGTTGGGGTAAAATGGAAATCCTATACCGTGAGCCTGGTTTTAGACATTCAGTTAGTTACAGAAAGCAGATTTGAACACAGTACAGTGTAATAGGCCTACTCTGTGTCAAATATTTTAAGTAAAAAAAACATTTGTGCATCTATAACACCAACTTTTATGTTATTTTTTACCTTAAATCAAAATACAATGGTGTCACCATCCCGTGTTCCTGTAGCTCACTTTGGTAGAGCTTTGAGTTAACAAAGGTTGCCGGTTTAATCTCCAGGGATCACACACACTTGCACTTTGTGCAAGTTGTTTTAGATAAATCTGACACCATCACTTTACTGTAGTGCTGCTATAGTATTTTCATTAAGATACAGACAGGAAGTAGAGAGAAAAAGCGAACTAGAGAAGGATTGGCAAACACAGGATAAGATTGTGAGATTTTTGATGAATTCTCCATCTCTACCTCTCACCCTCTCCCACTTCTTCATCCTCGGCAGTGAGGAAAGAATGATTCATTGAAGAATGTGGTAGGAGAAAATTTCCCAAAAAATGCTGCAGTCCGCTCTGCTTGCCTGAGCAGGACACTGCACTTCTATTTTGAAGCTTCTGTTGCTATGGGTAACTCCCTCCCGCTCTCTCTCTCTTTCTCTCTACCTCTAATTTCTATGGCAACCCGCTGTTCCCTTGGCTGGGTGAGCTCATGACTTCTTTCCTAGCTGTTTTCTTTCTCTCTGCCACTCTTAATGTATACATTATGCTAGCCTATAGAACAGCAAGTCGGACCAATACGGATGGCAGAGAGCACGCGTGAATATTTCAGCACTCTAGTCGGGTATCCTCAGTGATGCCGCTCGAGGCCGGATGACACGATTAATGCTATGAAACAAGCGCTTGTTAAATAGTGTGCTAGTTAAATCAGTTGTCGGGGGACTAGAAGCATGATAATTCCCATAACTCCTTTGGTAGCGCATTGCTTTAGCGGCACAAATGTTGTGGGGTGGAATACTTAATGCTTATAGATGATACGTTAGGTCAGCCAATCAGAGTTGACTTGCTGGATTATGTGTAAGTAGTCTGCAGTTTTGCATGCAAATATACTTTGATGGTGAGTGTGTGTTTGAATCATCTCAGACTCTCAACTGATCAGTAGATGTTAGTTTGGTGCCGTTAATTGGCATGTTAAAGTCGCCATGAAACGGAAGTAGCGATTGCCTTATTTTCCCCGTGGTGACGTATATCCGAATGAAACGGCTTTTGAGATGAAATAAGGCAGGGCTGGATTTGAATAGGTGTGTTCGAGATCATCTGGCGCTGCGCAGACCGATCGGCGAGGTTTGCCGCTTGCAGTCGAGGGAGGAACTGAAGACGGAGCCGTCAAGCCGGACACCTGCTGCTTGCCGTAGTGACGTGTGCGCCGTGTTTCCTTGTTTGTAATCGCAAATGAAGTGACTTAGATGCTGAATTTGATAAAAACAAACCTTTTAATAAAAAGTTGCAACCAGAAACATTTTATATCGAATATTTTAATTGCTGCTTATACAGTATACCCAAAAATAACGGGAAACAAGCATATATTATTAAAATACCAATAGAGTATGTTATTTTCATTTTTATTTTATTACACGACACAATATAACATATTTAAGGATATTAAAGTGGTTTTTCCTGTTTTAAAACATGAAATTATAATGTTTATTAGTGAAACTAAAGGTTGGATTAAACTTGAAACGCACGTGATCGTTATCATCAATGAGGCGACCAATCAAGTAAAGCTGTTACGTCATCACAACTCCGGGCAGCCGCTCTGGAGAAGCTGCACCGGCTGAGCTAGCCGGCTACTCTCGAAACGCTCTCGCGGTACTTAAAAACCATATGACACAGTCACGTGCCTGCAGCGCCAGCTGAAGTCGGACAAAAGTACTAACCAAAATGCACTGCTTCAAGTCAGCCGCCGATCGGTCTGCGCAGCGCCGCATGAAGTCGAACACACCTAATTTGTCCATCGAGATCTGATTGGATCGTTTGAAGTTGGGTCGTGTTGCTAATTGCTTATCGCTGCGATCCTCTCCCGGACCCCGCCCACCTGCCATACTTTTGACAGGAAGTGAAGAGAGATCGTTTTGAGGAGGGGAGGAGATTTACATTTTTGATTAAAGATTATGAGCACACACGAATTTTAAAAAAATAATGAAGCTCACAGATAAGTCATTTGTTAATAATCCCACAATATTAAAAATATATATATAGTTTTTCATTTCAATTTCATTGCGACTTTAAGCAAGCTGCAGTTCGTAACTTTTTGCTTCTCTGCCGCCATCTCTGTTTGAGACGTAAAACTATAGGTTATTTTCGCACCTATCTTTATGAGAATTAAAAAACAAGTGACATTTCTAGCAGAAATGATGAAATTAATATTGTAAGCTTACACAGCAAAACCACCAGTGTTGATTTTACAGAGTTCGCTACTCTAGAGTGGTCAGGTGTTAGTTGTAGTGTTCGTTTATAATTTATCATCACTCACAGTGTCAGAAACTTCCACAAGGGTGTTGCTTTCCAGTGTTCCAATAATAACGTTTGCGGGGAGTTAAGATTCACGCCACGCCCCTTCTTTCTGAAGCGGGAAAGTCAGTTACTCAGCATCGACCGACCTGGACTCACGTTACTGAGGTAAGTCAAATAAGTTAAATATGATGGTGATAAATGTATAATAAACTGCAAATAATCCGTGTAGGTTTGTTAAATCGTGAATATTTTGGTGGGTGACCACAAGGAAATCTTTAAAATTGAACTGAACTGAATTTCAATTTATAATTGGCTGACGTTGTTTAATCGGTTTAACGTTACCTCATGACGGTGCAGTTTTGTTTAAATAATGCAATGAGTTTAATTTTTGAGTGATTTTGGACAAATATGTAACGTTAACCAATTATTATTATTAAGGGACTAACGTTATTAAATGTGCTTTCTTAATTTTGTATTGATGTAACTTATACTACAATTTGTCTAACATTACATAATTAATAAAATCTATAAGTCTGTATGTGCTCGACGTATTTGCAAAACAACGCAAAAATAGCTAATTTTGTATTTGCGGGTACATTTAAACAGTTAAGTTAGTGCAGTTCTTTTACGTTCAGGGTGGTGGTTTCAGATTATGGTGTGAGTCAAGCAATGTGGGCAGAGAAACATGATGCAATGCAGGTGTTTGTGATATTCAACCTTTATCACTAACTCCTTAATTGTACATGTCACAATATCTTCATTTTAGACTGTTAATAAATTAGACTTTGGTGGTTATTTTCGCTGTTTAAATGTAATTAAATTGTGAATGTCAGTTATTTCTGCTTGTTTGTGGTAAATGGCTGCGTCATTCACTTCGTGAGAGAAAATGATTTGCTCGTTTTTTCGCCTAATGTAACTTGTCTTAAAATGTAGCATTTTAAATGTGTGCTGCTTCTTTCAGAGTTCACACACGAGTATGTCTGCACTTTGAAGGGAGTGGGGCATACGATTGGAATTCGCCCTAATAGTGACGGATAGCTGGAATTAGATTTGATTGGTTGAACCACGTTCAAATCTGTTCACGCGCGTCTGATCTACGTATGACTACGCGCGATTTGAATGCACAACTTTACAGAAGGTAGAAAATTAAGAAATCTGCACGTAAGCGCGTTAAGGTCTTTAAAGGTGGATTTATTGGAATACATTAAAAGAACACTCATCATCAATGTACTAAAACCTGTCCTGAATAGTTTTTGTTAACCAAGTCACTCACCTAAGCCACAGTTTTTTTATTGCATATATTTTTGTTAAATTACTTTATAATAAGATGCAATAACTTTATGAAAAACATTTTCATATTTAATGTTATAGTACATTTTGTTTGATAATACAAAGTTTTTTATTCAATCACTATTTCAGGTTTGGAACATGCTGCTGAAGTTGGTTATCGGGGCTCCAGGAAATGTATCAAACTGCAGGATTGATTTATTTTTGCTCATTAGTGAAGGTGATTTTTTTTCACTGTTCATTTATTTGTTGCTTCCTTACATATATAAAATGCAATTTGTGTTTTGTCATAGGTGGTAAGCTAAACTGACTGTGGACTAATGTATGCATTGTTGATGACACTGAAATCGAAAAAAGACATTCTGCAAGATGTGCTGCTTACTGCTAGAGGACAAAATGAAGGTACAGTGTGATGATTATCTTTGTTTTATAAAACTGATTTAGGTTTATTTTTCAGTTTTTGTGTGTTTGTCATGAATTTTTTTCACCAGATGCAACAAGCAGCTTCTGCCACTGTCATTTACCATCTGAACTTGACCAAAGTCGTTCCAAGAAATCTAAGACAACAGATGACTCCATGACCGAGGTAAAAGAGTACACATAGTATTTTCACTATGCATAATTAAATGTGTGTGAAGAAGTAACAAGCAAATATTACTTGCACATATTGGTAAATGCACTTCATTATTTTAATTTGTCAAAATACATGCTTTCATAAATGATGACTTTCAAAATCTTTATTCATTTGTCAAATTGAAATGTGTCTGTCATCTTATGTATTAGAGGTCGACAGATATGGCTTTTTCTCTGGCCGATGTTTAGAAATCAGGGCAGCCGATGGCCGATATGTTTGGCTGATTTTCTACATGTACATAATAATCAAAATTTTCTCATCATTAGCAGATATTTTAAATGTAAAAATGTCACTATTTAAGGCAAAGTATTAAAAAAAATTATGACTGGTCTTTCTGAAGAGTTTTACAAGCTCCTCTGCACCATGCATTTATCAGACACAGATATTACCTGACACTCTGCTGTCATCTTTGATCAGTTTTTTTCCATGACTTTTATTGCTTTGTAGGATAAAATCCTTATATGGTAGACCTGATAAATTATTTATTCATCATAAAGTTAACATAGTAAATGTCTATGTTTTTTAGTTGAGACTGTTATTTAGGGCAAATCTTTCTAAACACATTTACATTATCATTTCTGAGGCGCTATAAGTGACTGATTGTGCTGACAGTGATGTCTTGTCCTGCCATCGTTTACTAAAGTTGTTTGTGAACAAGGCACGGCTGCACACACACGGGAGCTATCTGCTTGCAGCAAGAGGCAGCGTCACGAGTTCTACAACAATGCTTAGGTGCCCGCCGATGCGCCTGTCTATTATTCGGCCTAATTTTGCAGCAAAATCGGCCAAAGCCGATTTTTAAAAATATGCCAAAAATCGGTCGACCTCTATTATGTATTGTACATAGGGCTGGGTATTGGCAAGGGCCTCCCGATACGATACGTATCACGATACAATGCGTTGCATGTTGTGATACATTGCAATACTTTTTCTTTTTTTTTAATCAAAAATGTAAAAAAAATAGAACTGAACACCTGCAGCTCTTTGAAAGCTGCAGGTGTTTTTAAATTTTCTGCCATTTTCTCACTCCCTCTAACTTCTGAGACATTGGCCGTATATGGCAGACAACTGGACAGTGACAACTACAGCAGCGGCAGAGGAGGTCGTTTGACGCACACAGAAGAATTTGATTGGTTTTAAAATATCAATAGTAGCGATCTAAATATCGATACACTTTCAATACAGCCAACTATCACGATAGTTAGCTGTATCGATATTTTTGCACAGCCCTAATTGTACAGTATTGTGACATGTCTGTTTATGTTGTTTAAGGAAGACTCCTACAAGGAACCAGTGAGAGCATAGACTGTGATAGTGACATGGCAACACTGCCTTTACTGCTCCATCTCCTTCCACCATCACCTCAACGGAATCAGTGCATCAGATTTGCAGTGAGCAGGCTTGTGGTGTATCATAAGGTAAGTAGGAGAGCCTGCTTTCTAAATCTGTCTGTGTGGCTCTGTACTTCTAATGATTTTCTCAATGTTATGCAGATGTATAGGTCTAATATAATAACTGTTGTTCTTTATCTTTTATAGTCTTGTACCAGCCTTGAAGAACATCTTCAGCAACGAGTAGGATGACAACCGTACCTTACTGCGGTTAGCAGGATCTGCGGCCAGATTTGAGAACTTTGACGTGGCTTTTGATAAGAATCTCACCCCGTCAGTCGGAAGGCTCCCTTTTATTAGCATTTGACTTTGTTTTTAATGTAATGTATGATGATGGACTCCTTTACTTTAACTAATTAAATCAAACAACAGTTTACATGTTGGGAAAACTAGAGATTGAGAGCTGAGAGCAAACTTTTTTTAACTAGCTGTAACTAGTATCTCATTTACGGTTTCAGCATGCATTTTATCCTTGCCCAAATTTCTAATTAATATGTGCTGAAGAAAATTGTGATTACTTTTGTGATGTATTGTTTTACAGAATGTTTAGTGAAAGATTTGCTGTGATTTGCCCTAGATGTGTGTCAGACATGGATTTTAAAACACTTTTCCAGTTTTGTTTAAACTCCTTGGCAAAATTGAAAGGACTGTATACATAACCACTCTCTGAAAATTTTGAAAAAGTTCACAAGTGAAACTTTATTTTTTTATAAATATTTAATAATGTCAAATAAATTTGTTAAATAAATTTGTGGTCAATAACTTTGCTTAATTTAATTCTTGTTGTCATTAATAAGATGTATGATGAAGTACTATTTTCAGTGTTCAAGTAACTCTCTATCAGTGTTTTAATATTGACTCTACTTAAGTGTAATTAACTCTAATGGGTGTTTTAAAGGCAGTGTTTGGAGTTAATTCTTTAACACTATCAGAGTAAAATGATCAACACCAAGGTGGAGTAAAATCTTTAACACTAGTTGGAGTGTTATTTTAACTCTGGGCAGTGAGAATTATATAAACACTGGTATAGTGTTGAAATCAACTCTCATAGAGTTAAATTAACACTGGTGGTTTTGCTGTGTACAGTTGCTTATCAGGGTAAAGTAAAGAGACTGCTCTCAACACGGACTCTTTGTGTACTTGATTTTTGTTTATTTTTAAGTAGTGCTGGGCAAAGATTAATCGCGATAAAAAAGTGATTTTTTTTTGCATAATATATGTGCGTGTACTGTGTCTAATTATTATGTATATTTAACCACACACACATTCATATATTCATTTCAGAATTGTTTTATTTATATATATATTTTTTAAATTTATATTTAATTATATTTTATATTATATTATATTTATATTTATTTAATTATATAAAAATATAAATAAATATATATAAACATGTAAATGTTTCTTAAATACATACATGAATGTGTGTGTGTGTGTATATATTTATACATAATAATTTGACACAGCACACACTCATATATTATACCAATAATCACTTTTATTTTGTATGCGATTAATCGCAATTAATCTTTGCCCAGCACTATTTTTAAGTTACACAATGCATCTACAAGTATTTCTTGCAGTGACCATAAGGGGTTAAAAAGCTCACTAGCAGGTGAAAATTAAGGCATGATTCACAGTATCGTGATTCACAGAACCCACTTCCACCCACTGATACGCTCAGCTCCACGCCTCATCTTTATGATGTGACAATCTATGAAGTGTGATACAGAATGACCAGACAGGTCCAGGAGCTGAACTCATTAGACGGCACTGAGCTCTCCAGAGATGCCAAAGACAGAGAGCGAGTGAGCGAGAGAGAGAAAGATGAACTGCGGGGTTGAAGGAGAGAAGGAAAAAGTAATCCGAAGCATCATAGCGCATCAATTGACACGCACGGTATTGCAAATGAGAGCGCAATAAACAACTAGCTGGGCGAGTGAATATTGCGGCCTGACTCTTGCCTTTGAATACTGATCGCGGTGCCTCTGAACAGCCCTTGTGTGCATCTCAAGTGGCCCCCAACTCTATGAAAAGATGCTGTTTTCCTCCTCTCTCCTTTAGCACTGTTCTTCATTCTTTGCTGTCTTTCTCTTTGTTCACCTGAGAATTATTTTGATTCGAGGCCGAACCGGGACTGCTCTTTAAAACCTTAAAGGAATAGTCTACTCATTTTCAATATTAAAATATGTTATTACCTTAACTAAGAATTGTTGATACATCCCTCTATCATGTGTGTGTGCACGTAAGCGCTGGAGCGCGCTGCGACGCTTCGATAGCATTTAGCTTCGCCCCATTCATTTAATGGTACCATTTAGAGATAAAGTTAGAAGTGACCAAACACATCAACGTTTTTCCTATTTAAGACGAGTAGTTATACGAGCAAGTTTGGTGGTACAAAATAAATTGTAGCGCTTTTCTAAGCGGATTTAAAAGAGGAACTATATTTTATGGAGTAATAGCACTTTTGGGAGTACTTCGACTCGCCTGAAAAGTCCGCTCCCCTTCTCCCTCTCATAATGGGAGAGGGAGGGTGTTACTGCGCTGAGTCGAAGTACTCCCAAAAGTGCTATTACGCCATAAAATGTAGCTCCTCTTTTAAATCCGCTTAGAAAAGCACTACGTTTTATTTTGTACCACCAAACTTGCTCGTATAACTACTCGTCTTAAATGGGAAAAACGTTGCTGTGTTTGGTCACTTCTAACTTTATCTCTAAATGGTACCATTGAATGAGTGGGGCTAAGCTAAATGCTATCGAAGCGTCGCAGCGCACACAGATGATAGAGGGATGTATCAACAATTCTTAGTTAAGGTAATAACATATTTTAATATTGAAAATGAGTAGACTATTCCTTTAAGAAATAAAATAATCTAATCCCAGTGACCAAAATGTATTGTAAAAAAATGAATCTGAGTGATACGTTTAAATATGGCAACACATCGATAACGGTGAATCTCGTTGGTTCTTGACTTGTGCACGTTGTCATATGTGTTTTTGTCATATGTCAAGCAAAAACCAATAAGATTCAATGTTACTGATGTGCTAGTCTTGCTTAGCCAGACCTTGGTATTTTTCGCTGCTTTTTCTGGACAAAGCCCGCCCACAAGGCTGTTTGACTGACATGTCAAACAACCAATCACAGTTTGTTTCGTCTAGCGTCACGTTTCGGACTCCCCGCAATAACGAGTCGGCTGGCAACAAGTTAGTTATTGAAATAACCAGCCGTAACCAAATAGCATCTAAATAAACAACATTACTCACCATAGAACAACGTTATGCACTTCATCAATATCCACACCAATGAGACACACAAGGTAAACATCTGTTTCAAGCATCTCTCCACTTTTTAACACCTACAAGCAATTCAGGAGAACCAAACTTTTTGACTCCACTAACTGCCTTAAGGAAAACTCTTGGATTTCTTTAAGAGAGTCTATGCCGCGAACTTTGCATATTTTTGAGAATCCAACGTTTAGCTGATCATATTAACTGGTCATTATTATCCACGTGAACACGACATGATTCTCTTCCTCAATGGAACGCCAGAGCTTTGTTTTCCAGGGACCGAAATTAATCGCGACACTCGCGTCTCCTGGAAATTCGGTATATTTCAACCAATCAAAGACGACTTCGACATACCCCCAGGGTTTCCAGAAAAGTGTACGATATACATCAGACGTTCAGCCAACATTTTGTGGGCGTGACGTCTGAGGCTGAAACTACTGATGTGCCACCATATCTGAACTTACTAGTATGCTCTGTATGTTAATGTGGATATGCAGCATATTATTTGGTTAATAAGGCCAATTTTGTCTTACAAACCTATCATATATTCATAAGTCATTTGGATTACTTTAATAATGGTTTTATGTGCTTTTGACATTTTGTGTACCATATAAAATAATGTGATGATATTTTAATATAAGATCATGTGTTTGTGTTCAACTGAAGAAAGGCAGTCATTTACGGTTGTAATGGCACGAGCATGAATAAATTATGAGATCTTTTCCTTTTCTGGACTAATATATTCCTTTAACTCTTTCCCCGCCATTGACCAGATAACTCGTCAATTAAGAGAAAACGCTTTCATGGAAATGACGAGTATTTCCAGCAATCCGTAATACCGCTATTATCTACCAGGTGGCTTCCGCAACTTAGAAACCCGGAAGTATCGCCCTAGAGCAAACAGCTGTATGTCCGTGTAGGTTTTGAAGATCGCTCTGAATCTGATCTCTATAAAAAGTCCTTTACAAAAATGAAATTATCTCAGCTTTTTGCTTAAAATGTAGTATTTTTGAAGAAATAAGTTCATATTTGAAAGGTGATAAAAGAACAAATGAAGGTAGGATGAAACTTTTTTTTCTTTCAATTGATACAGTATACTGTTTGTTTATATATTTAAAGAAGAACATTTTCTGGAAGACATTAAACTTTTGTTAAAATCATGAAAAATTGCTATTGTTTTTTTTTTAAACTGGCGAGGAAAGTGTTAAACTTCTTTTTTTATGTAATTTCCTTGTTGTAAATTTTTTAAATCCTAAAACTTTTTTTCCAGGTTTGAATTAGAATTTGATTATCAGTAGAGGTCTTCACGGGTCCATCCGAACTTGCATGTGTGCATTTTCCAACCCCTCCTCTGTTTGCCAAGAGTGATTGCGACATCTTTTTGGCTGGCAATAGGATAATTTTAGTCAATCATTTTTTTAATACAAATTTTTGCGGTTACCTTGGTCGGCTTTAGATAATAAAGGAAAATAAATGGAGAAGCAGAGCGGGCCAAATTGGATGCAAGGCCACCAGGGTATCTTTCTGTCTGACCAGTGCGTGCGGGGCTGCAGACTGCACACATGTCGGTGCCATTTACAATTGAGTACAGCCGGGTAAAAAAAATTGCTACTGGGGTCGGCTCAAATTTTCATGAGTTTTTCTCAGGCCAGGTCTTTCTAAAAAAAACAAAAAGATTTATTTATGTCAGGTAAAAAGTGATTCGGGTCATTTTAGGTCAGGTACATTTCTAGGAACCCGAGGAGACCCCTAATTTTCAGAGATTTAAATGCCACCATAGGCATATAAAGTTTTTATAGGCTAGCTATTTCTGTGGAGAAGTGTGGATGTTAAATATTAAACCATAGGAGTGGTTTCCCAGACAGGGCTTATCCTAGTCCCAGACTAAAGTGCATGTTTGAGCTGATTTAATTTAAAAACACCTTGTACTGACTGATTTTAACATAAATCGGTGACATGGTTTTGTCTTAAGATGCAAACCTGTAGTGTTTTTTTTGTAAGGTATGTTTGTAAAAACTTATTAAATGACCTAATGTACAGTAAATAAGACCTAGTCCTGGATTAACCGAAACCCTATCCGGGAAACCGCCCCATAATACACATACTTTTCTTGAGTATATGCCATTAAAAATATTGATAAATGTCTGTGCGCGTGCATGGCAAACAGTCAAGTGCTCCGTTATTTTACAGTTTGCAAACTCATATTCACATGCCATCTAAAAAATCCCCATTTGGTTACATTTATTTCATCATTACGCTGTGCTCTCAGCCACAGACACTTTAAGAACACAGTACTGTATCTCTCTGGCGCTGTTTTGCATTTACAGTTTCACAGCCATCATTTTCACTTGAAGATAACTTTGCCCCCACAGCAAACCTTGCTTTAAGTCTGTATGACTTGTGCAGGATTACCATTGACTTAATGGAGATTAATGTTATAGTGGGCCGGCTGCTTCGGCACATACCTCACTATACGTTACGTTCTATAGGATGAGCAGTCATGCAGGCAATCTATATGCTAACCAAGTGGACTCTGGAGGACTCTTCTGTTTAAGCGGTGTGTTATCTTAAGTCATGGCATTACTGAGTGGGTGTTTGGCTTGTGCGGCCAAGTTTGAAATGTTGGTAAGCGTATATAGAAGTTTATTAATTGACTTGCATGTTAGGTGATGTTTATGTTGTGTACGAAATTGCTATGCGGGATGGTTTAAAGGGGTCATAGCGTGAACATTTCCACGTAATTATTTTGGCTATAATTGGGTCCCCAGTGCTTCTATCAACCTAGAAAATGTGAAAAAAGGACAACCCAGTAACTTAGTTTTGGTAATTTATTCTCTGCAAGCATGTGAAAAATTTGGTCATCCAGATTTCGCCTGTTTTGTGACGTAGGTAGCAAGTCCTATTACAATAATACTGCCCCTTAATCTGCACAATCCAATTACGGCACTGCCATTTAGTGCAGAGAAATTTTTTTTGACAGCATAATTGCGTTTTAATTTTAACAAACCACCATCATGGTGATGTTGAGTGTTTGCATTTCATCAGCTTATTTGTATTTTAAAGGACACACCCAAAAACAGCACATTTTTGCTCGCACTGACAAAATGGCAATTTTACCACGCTGAGCTAAAACTTCACATGCACAGTTAACACCGAAGACTTATTTTACGTCTAAAATCTCATAATATGACCCTTTTAAGGTTTATGATTCAGAATTTCGTTAATACTAAAATTCCAATTTTTTTTTTTTTTTTGATTGATGAGTAATTGAGTTAATAAAAGCAATAAAAGAAAAAAACATTAGGGTTATTTTTACAACCCTTTTAAACACCGCTGGGTATAAATGCAGTGTTGTTTTGACCCATAGTTGGGTCAAATATTGACATTTCACTAGGTTAATATAAACCAACAGTTAGGTTTGTCCGTATTAAAAGTGTAGTTTTTACAGGATGTAATATTGACCCTAGGCCATCTAAGACCCTGTCCCAGACCAATAACTAAACCAGACCAACTGGGACTCTATAGAGACCGTTTATTACAAAGTTCTTCAATAGAGATTATAATTGTGCTCAGTCATGGTGAAGGTACCTACTAATATTAAATGAATAGTCTTTAGTACCTTGGATACTGACAGAAAATTACCTTTCTATTAAGGGGCAGCATTTGGCCTCTGGAATAGATTTTTCTTTTTTTCTTTTAACTCATAATGTGTGATCTATTCATGTCAAGTAATGTCAAAAAATGTATTTAATTAAAACAGAAACTAAGGTGTCCAATCTTTACCTAGAAAATATAATTGATAAAATCTGACATATTCTCTTTTTGAAATATTATGAAATATAATATTTGTCAATTTCTGTTGGTGCAGTTTTGTTTAATTTCTTTCAACCCATGGCTTATTTTAGTCCCTGAATGTCTTATCTGAGACCACACTTTAAAAATGGTGGGTTGTCACCGGGTGTGCCTCATAAGTCTTGAAAAGTGAAGCCTCTGGCTCTTTGATTGCCCCCTGGTGGCTGGCTGCAGTACAAGTCATAAACCCCGCCCTCTCCATTCAAACGAATGCGACTCTGTTCTAAATGAAAAAATTATTTACACTTCCAATAGAAGATTTCGAAAGATGGTTTTGGTTCTTTCAAGTAGTTATTATCACGCTGATATATGTTCAAGTGTTCATTTTTGTGATAAGTTTCATTTTAGCTAGTAATTTGATGCTATAGAAACTGGGCGTGTCGTTATGATTGGTGTGGTTAAATTGGTCGCGCGCGTTTGGGCGGAAATTTGATACAGCCGCTCCACCTCTGGCTCCACTGACGATTCCTTCTGCACATGCCTCGGCTTTACGTAACATGGCAGCGACCATGGTCGGACATTTTTGGCTTTGGAGGGAGGCCAACTCTTTTTTGACAGTCTATGGTTGTTACCCATGCTGGGTAAAAATTCTCAATGAGCAAAAAAAAAACACTCAATGTTGGGTTCTTGCTACCCAACCATGGGCTGAAACAACTCATCACTGGTATTTTTTAATCCAACAGTATCTTCTGTCCAATATTTACGCAGCATGGGTTAAAAATAACCCACTATTTTTAGATTGCACAAGCTGAGACCCAAATGCAGAACAAAACCTTATTTTTTGTCATTTAGACTCAATTTAGACTCAAGATCAAGGCCGTGTGGTCTCAAAACCAAGAATACAAGATCAAAACTCTGACTCGCTGTGGCAGATTACTTTATAAATGATAACAATATCACATATTTCTTGCTTTCCAAAGCACATTATGAAATCTGTGGGAGAAGGGGGTTTCTCATGTTTTTCTCATTCTCACTTCAAGTCCTGTGACTTATGGATATACAGTACCTGTCACATACATGCCTCAATATCTCTTCAGGCCTCTACTATGGCTGGTTAGAAGGATTACATTGTCATAAAGGTTGTGGCCGAACATTTTCCATCTCTAGGAGCATAGGAACTCTATAACTGGATTCTTAAAAGCAGAACATGGCGAAAAAACAGCAGCAGAAAATGCAGGTGATTTTTAAACCGTTCAAGCTCGGCTGCCTTGTGTTGGAATTGGACGTTGTCCCAAAACACCAAAAAATCCTGTTCTCCAGCTGTTCCTGCTATTTGAGGAAGTTTACTGTCAATATACGGCAGTCTTGTTATAGTTTATGGCCCCAGGACAGTGCTGTTACATTGTGACCAATGACATTTTCCACTCTTCTCTTTCTCTGACATTGAAACCACCGTGATTCATATAACATGATCAAATCATAGGGATCTCATTTCATTTAAAGTTTTTCTCACCTGTCCTGCCGTCTCCATTCACTCTCCTCACCTCTTCTCGCACCATCTTGTCCTGCTGCTCTTTCCTCACATACAACCATTTTTATTCATTGCAAAGTCATGATAGTTCAGAGAACAATTTAGGAAATTTCATTTCCTGTACTGTTTCCATTACCAAAGCCCTTTCATAGCAAGTCAGCCCACTCTGCGACCGTATCTGGAACTGCTCCCAGGCAGCTATATTTCCTTTCATGCAAGTACAGCTACTATCTTTAAAGAGCCCCTATTTTCCTTTCCATGTTTTACTTTTTTTTGGTGTGTAAGTGTGTGTCAGTACACGTAACGATCTGAAAAGTTACACATCCTAAAGTCTACGATGACGCAAGTTATCGTCTCCAACTGAAATCTCTTTTCTTGGACTACAATGAACGCAAGGATTGGACAACAGTTTACTTCCGCACAGAGCAGATGCACATTATCATAATTCTGCCCGCTTATGATTTACAGCCTATAAGTAAGCTATGTTTTCATACAGAATTAGCTACTGATTATTTAAACTATGACACGAGTTTTGTAGAGTAGTGCTTGTTGTTTGTAGTTTCTGCCATCACAAATGCATGGTTTTATGTTTTAGTATGTTTACCTTACCAATTCCTTTACATTCTGCTCAAACTGCATTGGCAAAGTTGATCGATCAGTATTGTCATCTGCATTTTCTGGATCAGATTCACGCTGGTATTTAAGTAGTAAAGACGATATTATCTTCTGTTGGAAGAAGATCTTCTAAATAGGGTTAGGAGCGTCACATTTGCGGGAGCAACATGAGGTATTCTGCCAATCATAATGCACTGTATAGCTGGCCAATCGGAGCACACCGCACTTTTTAGAACTTTGAGCTTTGTAGATATCAGCGCATTTCAGAAAGGTGGGGCATAGACGCGCAACAATAATGTGTATGGTATGTGAAAAATCATTTTGAACCATAAACCACGTGAACACATTGCATTACACCAAATACACAAGATAACGTTGTTTTTAGCACAATATGGGCTCTTTAAAACTGCTTGCCTTGCTTACAATTGCATATTTTAACTCTTTCCCCACCATTGACGAGTTAACTCGTCAATTAAGAGAAAACACTTCCCGGTCAACGACGAGTATTTCCGGCAATCTGTAATAGCGCTATATCCACCAGGTGGCGGATAAAACCCGGAAGTATCGCCCTAGGGCAAACATCTTTATGTCCGTGTATGTTTTGATGATCTCTGAATCTGATCTCTATGAAAAGTCCTTCACAAAAATGGAATTATCTCAGCTTTTGCTCAAAATTTGGTGTTTTGAAGAAACCTACCCCATATTTGAGAGGTGATAAAAAGAGAATGAAGGCAGGATGATTTATATATATATATATATATATATATATATATATATATATATATATATATATATATATATATATATATATATATATATATATATATATATATATATTGTATGTTTATATATTTAAAGAAGAACATTTTCTGAAAGGCATTAAACTTTTGTGAAAATCATAAAAAATGCTAGAATGGGCTGGGAACTTTTTTATACAGTAAAAAACACTGGCGGGGAAAGAGTTAAATCAGCAGAAAATCTGATATTTTAGTTTTGTGGTTTCTTAGATTACATTAAAAACTCCTTGTTGTTTTTGCCAATGCGCATGTGCCTTATTCCGACTTCGTTGTTGTTTATGATTGAATTATCTAAATCATTGATCTAAAACAATATATTAATATGGTAACATTTTTTATCACTTTTTATCCTGTCTCACGTTATATTTTACTTTCTACAGCTGCTGCAGGTACGATGAGAAACTGTTATAAAAAAACAGCGACTTTACCAATCTGCTTTTTTATTCAGGAGGTGGTGCTTTCTGTCCTAAAGTTGTCATATTGAGCATTTAGATTCCCACAATTTACTGGCTTGCCTCCAAATGGCCTGTCTTGGCTATTTAGATTCTGGCTTTACTAACCCAGAGGATATGATGCAGTTTGACAATGTACATTTGAGAAGGACTTTACATTATTCCTCTCTATTCATGCTAATGCTTTCAACAACCTTACTTGTGAGAAATTAGCATGCAGTGTTTAACAAAAAAAGCGATTTAGAAAAATCCGTTTAGGAAAATGACGAAGCATTTAGGTGGCTTTATTTGTTTTAAAAGCATTAACCTTAGCATCCTGAAAATGTGAAAATCCGTTGCGAAAAACTAATCCGTATGCTCATCCTCCATATAATTCATTGAGTTTTTCATTAATTGAGTCGCTCTTTCAATCAGTTAACTCGGCTATTGTAAAATCCATTTATTATTTACAGTGTATGCCAACAGGATGGCCACACTATAAGGTATTAGAAAAATGGTCGCGCGAGTGGGAGCAGCTCTTGGCTTGGCATCAATAACATTACTTCTATTGTTTTCCATGCGAGTAGGATTACTGTTATGATATACAGCCTTGTCACCTCATTTCTTTTAAGCAATTCATAAACCTCTTGCTTGTTGGCTAATACACACACACATACACATACAACCCCCATTCACAAATATCCAAGAGCTATCTGTTGTAAAAGCCACATTTAGTTTGATCGCCGTACCTGAGGAAGTGGTAAACAATTACAGTTATCACAAAGGAAAGTGAAAGGTTTGCTTTACAACAATCTACAAGGATACAATGGCTGCGTCCGAATCCATTGTTTGTTTTACTTACTGTCTGCTAAGATGCCTTCATCATCTTGTCCCACAATTCTATGCGTGCACTGGGAATGTAGAGTAAATTTAGTTTTATTTTCACTTTATTTAATTTTATTGCGAAACATTTGTATTGAAGTTTTCATATATGCAATTAGTTATTACAAAGGCACTCCCTGTTTATATTTCTAACTGAATTCTGTTACACTGGCTATGAAGTCGGTCCGAATGTGTTTCCCAGAGCTGCCTTCATGCCGCCAAAGTCATGGACTTATGAGGCAGCGAGCCAACAAATCAGATGCCTCAGCTTTCGGACGTAGCCAATATTTCTCAGTGTAGCATGTAGCAAAGTGCCTTCATTTATTTATTTAAAAAATGCGATTTCAGTGCTGGAAGTACAGTGGAAGTCCTTATATGGGCACTTTTCCTGGAATAGCGCACACACCCCCCCCAACCAAGAGCTGACACGAAATCAACGTCACCATAGAAGTGTGTTTTTGTTTTAGTGGGAAATTTAAGCTTTCCATTGAACCCAGCATTATAGAAACAGTGGATATAATTTGTTTATCTGGGATAGCAGTGGAGTTGTGCGCGTGTGTTTGTTTAAAACTCTATTTTGTTGAAATGGGGCGGTCCCAAACAGGTCATAAGTCACATGTTTTGTTGGAAATCGCTGCTTAAGTGCATATTATGTAAATGACACGAACATGTTGTGAATCATAAGTTATCCAAAGATAAAATATATATCTCAGAGATATGGGATAATGTTTTGTGTGGTACGCTTCAAGGTGCTCGTTTTTTTTTTCTGGGAAAGTAGCAGTAAAGCTGATCTATCTTTTATCAATCTGATAAAACTAAAGACTCTTCAGAGATGTAAAGGATGCAATAATACTCTATATGTACTCAAGATTAACATAAGATTAGCAGAAACACTGCTATGTGACCTTTAAAATATTTGATATCCTTATTAAATAATTGGGTAGGTAATTCCTGGTATCTGTTACAACCTAGTAAAACACAGAAATAATACCTACTTGTAATTGTTATTGTGATGATAAAAGCTAGCAAATATTTCCATCTTTGAAAAGATGTGCATGTCAAATGTATATTTATATTAGTAAGATTTATACGATGGGGTTATTAACTGCATAGCACATGGCCCATAAAATAGTATACACGAGTGTTGTAATTAAAAATTCAAGAGCAATTGCTGGGTAGAAATTTCAAAAGCAAGCTTTTTAAAAGGCGACCCATGATGATGTCCTCTTGGCTTAGCTGCTGGTTATTCATTTATTTGTTTATTTGCTTTAATTATTTATTTTTTTACTTAACACTCAACCCTTTGATCACAAGTGGAGAGACAGAAAGCGAGAGAGGCAGAAGAGAGCGAGAGATAAAGAGAGAGAGAGAGAGAGAGAGAGAGAGAGAGAGCCAACGGAGTTGCTTCATCTTGTCCTGATTTATTTTTCATAGGCTATTGATCATTATTTCTACACTTTTCTGGATTGAAATTTGCATAATTATTCAAATATTTCCCCTGTTTGCTGGCGCTGTAGGTTAGAAGAGGAAAAATAAGGATTGCCTTTGAGGGGAGGGGCTGTTTTTGCAGAGCGGCCCTGGCGTTTGGAGGGATGGTCTGAAGGTAGTGCATGGTTCTATGCCAGCGTGCAGTCATTTGAATTGATTTATGTATTTGTGTATTTTTTCCGGAGCTGGGGCATGATGGGATTGGACTGCTGTAGCTAATTCATTTAAATGGCAACAAACTGCTGGAGAGAGAGAATGCGAGAGAAGGCTTTATCACTTAACTTTTGTGTGTGTATGTGTGTATGGTATGCAGTGGCTCCAAAATGTGTTTGGACACTTTTGTACATTAACTCTAAGTCACACTTACAAATTTATGAAATTCATTGCATTAGATGACAACATTTCAGACCAAGTGGTATCTGCAACCAAGTGGTATAGTGCTACAATTCGCTGAATGTGATGCTCTAAGCAGTTTCTTTAAAGCAACTGTTTCCAAAGTAAATTTTAAGGGATACATGAAGTTTGTTTCCATCACATTCATACAGATTTAGCAGAGTAATAACAGGAATAATCCAGTACATTAACTCTTTCACTAGCATTTTTTTTAAAGGTGCCAGCCAGGGCCAGCTTTTTTTCACAAAAGTTTAATGCATCCAATATATCAAATGAAAGAACGGACCCTCTGTTAAAAAAAAGTTTCTTTCTATCTTCATTTGTTCTTTATTTTCACCACTCAAATATGGGTAGGTGAAGTAAAAAAGTTGAGATAATTCCATTTTTATAAAGGACTTTTAATAGAGATCAGGTTAAGAACGATGATCAAAGCATACACCGAGTTTTTACTGTTTTTGGATCAGTGGAAGCTTGAGTGTTTTATAAATTGGGTAATATGGATTACCGTAAAAACTTATCATTCTCTTATAAATTTGATATAAACAACAATCATCTGTGAAGTATCAAATACATTTTTACATCCTTATGGAGAATCAAACAATGAAAACTTAAACTGCGGAGAGCCTCCCAGTCAAAAAAGTTTGTGCTAAAACAAGAGTTAAAATCAGCAGAGTTTTTATCATCTACATTAACATACTGGAACATTTACAGAAACATGCTGGAACAGAGATTACTTTTCCTCTGAACAGGTACATCAGCACTGTGATTTATGTTGAAACATTTACTTTTGATTTAGTCAGGTGCTGGTCATATAATTAGAATATCATCAACACTTTAGATTTTTTATCACTAATTCCATTCAAAAAGTGAAACTTGTATATTATATTCATTCATTACACACATATTGATATATTTCAAATATAAGAAAATTAGAATATTGTGAAAAGGTTTAATAAGCTAATAAAGTCAAAACACCTGCTAAGGCCTTTAAATGGTCTCTCAGTCTAGTTCTGTAGGCTACACAATCATGGGGAAGACTGCTGACTTTACAGTTGTCCAAAAGACGACCATTGACACCTTGCACAAGGAGGGCAAGACACAAAAAGTAATTGCAAAAGAGGCTGTCGGTTCACAGAATGCTGTGTCCAAGCACATTAAAAGAGATGTGAAGGGAAGGAAAAGATGTGGTAGAAAAAAGTGTACAAACAATAGGGTTAACCGCACCCTAGAGAGCATATCGCATTGCTGCAGTAATTCAGGCAAAAGGAGCCCCAACTAAGTATTGAGTGCTGTACAGGTACATGCTCATACTTTTCAGGTGTTTACTTTTCAGTTGGCCAAGATTTCTAAAAACTTACTTCTTTGTATTGGTCTTATGTAATATTCCAAGTTTCTGAGATACTGAATTTGGGATTTTCCTTAGTTGTCAGTTATAATCATCAAAATTAAAAGAAATTTAAGAAAATTTTGAAATATATCAGTCTGTGTGTAACGAATGAATATAATATACAAGTTTCACTTTATAAATGGAATTAGTGAAATAAATCAACGTTTTGATGATATGCTAATTATGACCAGCACCTGTATATTATCACAGACATCAGTTTCGTACATGCATTGTACCGGGGCAAAGCCTGACAAACGTACAGAAAATTACAAATAAGTTTGCAGTATTGTTTCAAACAGAGATGACGGTAGAGATGCAAAACTTGCTGATTTAGATAAATTCCATGTGTTTTGATATTTTTGATCCAGTCTGTGGAAACTTTCCAGGCTTTTTTTGCTGACTGTAAAACCAATTCTGTAAAAAATTAACCTTTATTTTTTTAATACTGACTAAGTAAGGCCATATCAAAGATTGAAATAATGTGAAATCAATGATTAAAGTCGAACTAATTCGATTATGAGACTTAAACCTTGATTTCTGGGATCAAGTTTCGGTAGATAATGCCTTTACAGTATATATTGTATGCAGGGAATGCACACCAGGATGTTAATGCCTGCGGCCGGCATATGTTTTCAATTGTTTCCAATGGAAGCGTTGCGCTTTTTAAAAAACGACAGCAGCTGGGAGGTTTTGTTCGCGCTGAGCGCCAGCGCTTTTTTAGCAGTGAGTGCCCAGAGTTGAAAAACAGCTTGTCAATGTCATTTTTCACTCAGACATCCAATCACAGTGGAGGACAAGTGGGACAAATATCACGACAACCGGCACATTGTTTAACGACTGATAAACAAAATATAAGTATTATAGCCAAACCAAAGCGCTTAGCTGAAAAAACACTGGCATGGCCCCGCAGTTGGCTTCCGATGGTGTTTTCAGTCGCGTTTAAATGCTTTGGTGTGCACGCCTCCCAAGTGTGGGTTATATAATACTGTCTTTTGGGTCCAATGTATTTGTTTTATGTGCATGTGAGGGATAAAAATACCTGCTTCCACATCCAAGCTATTTTTGCTGGTTTCTAGCTGGTCCAAATTGGCTCAGATGGTTAAGTGAACATATTCCAAACACCAGCTTTATCACAGTATACCAGTATGACCTAGTTTTCCAGCGAGGATGGTTTGCCATCTTGCTCAGGTTTCATGGACGTGTAGGTGCATATACTAAATAATCACATGCATTGCAAAACAGCCATCACTGGTTTTAGCTGAATTTTATGGCACAGTTGCCATCTGTAACCTGATAAAATGACTTGGAGACCACCAAGAAAACGAGATGCTCTAACCATCATTCTGCTTGCAGTAAAATCACTGAAGCTGAAAAATGTACCACATAATGTTGTGCATTTTGGAATAAACGTGATGTACTACAACAGTTCAAAGTGGTTTTGCCAAAGAAATGTAATGTCATTGTTTGGACGATAATGTCAACTTCAAGGTAACATTGAGGTGTGCGATTCATGTCAATAAGTCCATTTAATTTATTTGTTTTCTTGACCCCCACATCAGCCTCAAAATTCAGCTGTTGTAGGATCTGAACACACAGAATACTGAAGATAGCGAATGAATCATTGAACAGAAACTGAAATCCTGTCCACGTCCTCCTGTTATATTCAGTCAACGTCAGGCTTTTTCAATAGACACAGTACATGTAGATATACGTTTGTATTTCTATGGGTTTAACTGTAAAGAAATAAATCTCTGGCAGAACGTGAGATAAGAGCAGAACCGCATTGACGGAATGGAGAGGTTTTGGTCGTACTTGTAGTGGGTGTTTATCTCCTACTTCTGAACGAGGAAGATGAGGCATCTCTTTTTGATTATACTGTATGAAGCTGTGAGCTCTGCCTCGAACTGCTCTCCCAAACGCTGTATTTCTATAAAAGCATTTTACATTTTTAATGAAATTAAAAACAAGTAAAGAGAACGGCGTTTCTTTCACTCTCCGCCGCTCACAACTACTTTGCTCGGTAATCCGCCGCGGAGCTTTCAAATCCTCCCGGCGTGCTCTTTTCCAGTCTTTCCCCACTCGCTGTTTCTTGCTTCCTCATGCGGAAAATCTTTCTCGGTTGCGGCTGCGGTTCCTCACAGCGAAAAGAAAGCCTCTTTTTGGTAATGTTTATTTTAAAAACAATCATGTAAACAAGCAGGCCTAAATGCGCGTCAGAAATGTAATGTATAATTCGTCAGAAGCTGGTTGTTAGGACACGCTCAGCGTGTAAGTTTTGTTTCTTCATTGTTACTGAAACATTTTTGAGAAAAGAAACAGGAATGGAGACTATATTCTTTGCTGCTTGTGCCTCTATCAGGTCCTGTAACCTTCCAAATCAATTGTTTGGCATGTTTTAAGCTTTATAAGCGATACAGCGTTTTTAGTGTGTAATCCATTCCTAAGTGTGTTCTCACTTCTGTGGTAAATATAGAAATAGATCCCTGCTGAAAAAACTAGCATGGACCAGCATGGGAATTATGCTGGTCTATGCTGGTTTGATGCTGGGGGTTACCAGCATACCAGCACCAACACACAACATATGCTGGTCTTGCTGGTATGACCAGCATGCGATGCTGGCGCTAATGCTGGTTTGGTGCTGGTTTAGCTGGTGCTAATGTTGGTGCTGGTTTAGCTGGTGTTCACTAGCAAACCAGCACCAAAACACAACATATGCTGGTCTTGCTGGTATGCTGGTTTTTCAGCAGGGATATGAAGGAAATTTTGAATATAAAGGAAAAATTTATTGTTTACCAGCATACATGTAATTATGCAGAGTATGATTCTGTTATGATTAGCCCAAATTAGCCGTAATTGGTCTATGTTCTCAAAAGCTATAACCCATATAGGGTAACACAGCAATGTAATTGGTTTACATATAAAATATACTTTTGCTCAATAAAGAGGCAAACACTAGTGTGGTTATCCATTACAGTATGCTGCACGGGGGTAGCTTAAACTACAGCACAGTATATAAAAATAGTTCTGCTTTATACAGCAAAAAAGATGCTGATAGGTATTCATGTATAGAGGTACTCATCTCATGTTTTTATATTTTTTCTGTGTGAAACCAGTGGGCCCAATCCCTCTTTCTGTGGTCATTGTGTAAAGAACATATTCCTGTCTCTGGTGGGAAACATTTGGAAGTGTGTGGGGAGGCTGTCATTGAGAAACCCATAAAAACCTTTGTGTGTGTGTGTGTGTATGTGTGTGTGTGTCTAAGAGAGAAAAGGTGAGAGACCAGGCTCAACCCCCCTATTGTGAGTGCATGGAGGCAGCTAGTTATGTATTCAACTCTGCCGCAGGGCTTTTGAAGAGGCAGTTAGCAGCCTGGGCTAGCTTATGCTTTTTCGGCCCCTTGGCGCTCGCAGTCATGATATGGGCAAGCAACGATGTCCGTGTGTATATGTGTGCCTCTATTTCCATTTTTCCTCATAGACACACATGCTGGGTGATTCTGTGACACTGTGTCCTGATTATTCTCTGAAACACAGAGGTTTAAATGAGTCCGAATGCATTGGAAAATACCACAGGCTTTGTCCCAAATTCATCAGAAACACAGATACTCGCACGCTCCCCCCTCAATTTCGGTAAGATATAATCACACCGGCTGGTAAAAACGACCGCCTTTCTGGCTGAAAAATCTTCTCCATTATTCTCCATGCAGCCACTAAATAAGCACGTTCACACTAACCATAGAGCTCTGCCGTGTTATTTCCACATCAAGCGGGCACTCGGACAGAGCGGAGAGAGCTCTTCACATACCACTGTACTCTTCAATCATACACAGGAGGGGGAGAGACAGGATTTCTTATTTCCATGGTCCTTTAAGTTCACACAAGCGTTTTAAGGAGGTTGCGGTGATGAGCGTATTGACATGTATATGCGCATCACTTAATCAAATCATTCTACTTAAATAAATGCTATGAGTACTTTAAAACATAAGTAAATACTTTATATTAAAAGTATTTAAATATGGTAAATGTTATGTAACACCACAAACGTTAACTCACAAGTTAGTGCGTATTTTAATCTACAACTAAAAGATACGTTAAAATGATATAAGCTGCGTCGAAAAGCACACGACTTTCCTCCTCCTTTCCAACGTGACCTTCTTAAAGCTCACGTAACACACGCTGTTTCTGCATTTCTGATGTTAATCTGGAGTACCTATAGAGTAGTATGACATCCTTTATATCTCTGAAGAGTCTTTAGTTTAATCAGATTTATAAAAGAAAGATTAGCTTTACCGAATCTTTCCGATAACGTACGAAAAAATGAAGAAGGAGGAGTTACTACCGCAGGAGGAGCGAGTACGAGTCATGCAACACTATACAACACTGTTTTAACTTATGATTCACTACATGTTCGTGTCATTTATATAATATACACGCGCCTATTTCCAACATAAGACAGAAGTCTTACTTACCACGTGTAACTCATCATGACCCGGTTCTGAAAATCCACAGCATCAAACACACACGCAAAACTCCGGTGTTAATCCGGATAATAAACTATATCCATTGTTTCCATAAGGCTGGATGTCTTCTCCTTACATCCAAAAACACACTTCTTCTTGTGCCATTGTTGACTTTTGAAATTAAACAAAGCTGAGTGGCGTGATAAGCTGTTAGCAAGCTCTAGCGTCTCCCGCTGACTGACGGCTGGGTGGGGTTTTCCGGGGGAAGTTTTCCGGCGGAAGCCCATATAAAGAAGTGATACGTATCGAAAACCCCTGAAACGTCAGTTAGAACTGTAATCGAAAAAAACTAGCCGAAACTTGTACGAACCCTGGCGAAGTGCATTCGGCACAGAAATACTCTGAAACACGCCCAACTGCGGTTTTGACACTTTGCCTACGTTTAGCATGAGGAAACAACTCTATAACTGTGTTAATAAGTCAGAATGCTTGAAATACCATTAAACCCCCCCTTTAAAAATTGAAGTATTTGGAATAAGGAGTGTGACGCTCCGCGTCACTCTCAATTTGAGTGTGCTTGCCGCGTGCTTACATTCAAAGTAATGTATTTGCGCTCGCAAAAGATGCAAAATGTAAACCGTCCCTCATGCTACATACACACCAAACGCGGGGCATCGCGTTACTCGCTCTAGATTTCTCCCAGGATCTAATTTTTCGCTCGAGTTGAATATTTTTTTATTATATAAAAATAGCGAATAGCGCGTGTTTTCGTGGTAAATGCGCCGCGCATATCTCGCCCATATCGCCCCACGTGAGGACGCGTCTGATCGCGTCTTTGCATTGACTTTGTATGTAATCTACTTGTGCAAATCGTGGAACTCCCATCTGGTGTAAACCCTCGGTTAGGCAGCTGACTTGTTGCCTCACTGCCTCATAAGGCAATGACTTTGGATGCAAGACGGCAGCAATGGAAACACATTAAGACAGCCATCATAGGCAGCGTAACGGAATTCTGTTTTAGGAATTCTAACCCTTCTTACTAGAAAGGCCATTAAAATGTGTAAAAAGTAAAAATATAACTCTATATACACTAAATTTATGCTCCAGATGCTTTCATTCTAAAATATGGCTTGGTTATTTTTGACCCATAATGGGTAAATATTGGACAGAATACACCGCTGGGTTAAAATTGACCCAATGCTGGGTTGTTTTAACCCAAATGTTGGGTTATTATAATCCATGGTTGCATAACAACAACCCAACATTGAGTTATTTTTAACCCAGCATGTGCTCTGTCCAATACTTACCCATTATGGGTCAAACATAAGCCAGACATTTTTAGAGTGTTCTTGGAAGCCATTTTTTTCTAATTCAATCAGGGCTTGACCAATCACATTCCCTGTGCACGCCCATATAAGGCGATGAAGATATTTATTTATTTATTCATTTATTTATGTTTATTTGATTAGGGACAGAAAACATGATTCCAGTCAAAAGGGTGGAAAATATGTATTGCACATAAATAGTATAACTTAAGCTAATTTGCATCTCTGGTCCCTAGGTAGGATTTTCCGAAGAAAAAAAAACAAGTAGATTAAAATATTAACAAAAAGTAAAACGAATCAACTAATAGCCTATCTCAGGAGACATGAAGTAAAGCAAGCATTGGATTCGGACGTGCCTCTAAAGGCAGCATTTTAGAGCTTTCGGACGCAACCATAGTAAAAAGAGGTAACCATGGCAACAGCAGTGCCTTTTAACATCTTTGTAACTGCTGTACATTCTTTATCAATTTATTATTAATGTACTTTTTGCAAGCGTTTAGAAAATATCATTTTGTTTACAGTTTGGTCACGTAACCACGGCAAACAGCAA
Organism: Misgurnus anguillicaudatus; assembly: GCF_027580225.2. NCBI lineage: Eukaryota > Metazoa > Chordata > Actinopteri > Cypriniformes > Cobitidae > Misgurnus > Misgurnus anguillicaudatus. Next base: position 4,832,524 of record NW_027395284.1, read on the forward strand.
TTTAGCAGATTTAGCCTGAAAGGTACTTTACACCATTTAAACTCCACTCCAACAAATAATTCACCCACTTGCTGCGTATCAGGTGTGTATGTGTGTGTACTTTCACT
>NW_027395284.1:4833130-4910935 GCF_027580225.2 Misgurnus anguillicaudatus
ACTCAAAAATAAAGTGTACTTTAAGTATCTGGATGATGCACTCCAAAAGTGCAACGCTGGAAATTAATACAATCAACAGTCGCGGATTCCCATATGGCAAAAAATAAATTTCTCTAGCTCAAAATATGTTTTAAATACATGCTAAATACATTTTGTAAAAAGCAAAGCTTAATTTAATATTGCTTTTATTTGAAAAATATTTAGTTTAAAGGCACACCATGAAACTTTTTGGCCACTAGGGGGTGCTAGACATGTATTTTTCACTTCTAGCGCCCCTAGAGCCCACAAGCGCCGCAGCACTGTCGCAAAGGAAAGGAACTGGCCAACCTTAAAACTAAACTAAAAACTAAACATTTAAAACGCTAAACGATCAACATTTTGAGACAACAGGGAGAAACGCAGTCATGTTACAACTTTCTGATGAGGAACTCGTCGTGGCAGAAGCCATGTCTCAATCTGAAGGTTGCAGCCTCCAGATGTCGTATTTCTAAGCTGTATACATCATCAAGACTCTCTTATTTCACAATATTAACAATTACAAAGTTGACTATTATACTTAGTTAATCGTAAATTGTTGCAGTATGCTTATGACTTGCGAATGTAATGCTCAGTTTACCTTAATAAACCAGGCTTGATGACGTATGCAGCCTGCATATTTGACCTCCGGAGGCTGCAGCCTTCCAATTCAGAAACGACCAGAAGTATTTCCTTGCCTTTTCCCAAACAAATATTGTTGCATCGTCTCTCTCTCTCCCTCGCCACCAGGATTTTCCGCAATGGCGCTCGTTTTTTCTCTCTTTTGTGTGAAAATTGTCGCTCCAAATCCAAGTAAACCGATGTGGTCCAAGCAGACCTAAAGGCTGCCGCTTTGTAATACGTCACACGAGTGACAGCTGAACGCAGCAAATGAGGAAGAGAGAAGAGAGAAACGCTCGGATCTGATTGGTGAATGAATAGGGTTTGGTTTTACACTGTGTGAGTTTGAGCAAGTTTGACTGCTATTGCATCCTGGATTGTAATGTAAATATCATAGACACAGTAAAAGAAAGGTAAATACGCGAACACCGCATGTGAATACAGGGAACTATATGCAAGATAATCGCCGTCATTTATAAAGAACATCGCATTTATGTATAAATCAAGAGTTTATATAAAAAAATTGCCTTATAGGGGAATCGAACCCGGGTCGCCCGTGTCATAGGTCCGTGACACTAAAGACTGCGCCACAGAGTCACATAATAGAAACTGCTCTCTACATTCCTTAAGTAGCCTCCAGCAAAATTCACGTTAAAAACAAATTGTGTGGAGGAAGTGACGTATGCCGTAAAGCAGTCGAATTTTGTAGTTTTTTTTGTGCTCTGGTTACTACCAGAAACCCTTAGTTTTAAAATACGAGTAAAAGTGATACAGACCCCGTCAGGCTATGGTAGACATGTCATTCAACCTATATAAGTCGATGTACTATCACAAGGGTCTTGAAAATTTATTATGAAGGTTGAAAAATTACATGGTGTCACTTTAAACCTTCATTTATTTGCATATTTTTCAAAATGTATTTCAGGGCCAATTTTACAACCTATACAGCAAAAAAAAAAGATTCCTGCCCAAAATATAAATGTTTTATATAAAATTATAAGTATACTTTTGCAGTTAAAATATAATTAATTTTAACATTTTCTAAACTTTTCTCCCATGTGATGTGAATATAAATGCTTTAAAAATAAATTTATTTTCAAATTACATTTCAAAATATACAAATATATATATATATAATGGTGAAAAATATATTTTTGTATATATTTATTCCAAAATATATTTCAGCAAATATATTTTTTGGAAATTTTTTGTATATGTTAAAATATTTTTTTTGGCCGTATGGCGGGGCTGCCAGATGCAGTAAGAGTGATGTTTACATGTGGAAACAGTCTGACACTTACTAAAGTCATGTTGAACAAAATAAATAACAATAATATTACAAGAACAGTGTACAAATTGATCTTCATTGACTTGACTTGTAGTTTATACTACAGTATGAATTTGACGTCATTGCCCTCATCTAGAAAACGCTTACACTTCTGATTAGTATAAAACCATCAAGTGTTTCATTTGGGACGATACTACTCTTCTAAAATGTATACACTTGATGTGTGAGTACATAGTGTGTAGTTTAAGTGTATAGTGTGTAGTATGTCATTTGGGACAGAGCTTATGAATAGTTTTCACTACAGGATTTGAAAAGAAGACCAAACATCATGGTTGTGCGTCATTAACAAGTCGTTTCCCATTGGGCCCATAGTCAGTGTCCTTTTAGTTTTAAGAAATTTGTCCAAACTTGCCCTAAAGCCAGAATTGAAATGTTTTCATAACCCTATAAAAAGTAATTTATAAAAGTGAATAAACGACCATTTTCAATTATCTAGGTACATTATACATTGTATATTCTATTTTGAAACATATTTTATGTTTAGCTAAGTGCCTTTTTTTTGCTTGTATAAGGATATTTTGTGTACGCAGCCACCCCTATAAAATCCCTGGCTCCTGCCTTGTTTGCATTTCTGCAAGAAATTATTCTCATTATTTTGAAAACTCCTATTTTGTCAAAAATAGCTTCATCAAATGTGTAACAACTATGCACTAAAACTGTAATGTTAAAGGGACAGTTCACCCAAAAATGAAAATCTGTTATCATTTACTCACTCTTATGTTGTTACAAACCTGTATATATTTCCTTGTTCTTCTGATGAACACAAAGAAAAATATTTTGAGAAATGTTTGTAACCAAACTGATCTGAGGCCCCATTGACTTTCATAGTAGTTCCTTTATGCTACTATAGAAGTCAATGGGGCCTCACATTGGTCTGATTACAAACATTTCTCAAAATATCTTCCTTTGTGTTCATCAGAACAAAGAAATATATACAGGTTTGATCACAGAACTTTAATTTTGGTTAAAATATCCCTTTAAGAGATTTGTTGTACGGCTTACTCAGATCTAGAGGTCAGGACCATTTCTAATGTTGTTTTTAAAGAAAAATGAAGGTGTATGTTCTATATAGTTTAGTGCATTACTGTGTAAAACACTAGTGTGAAGCAGAACTTATTAATGAAAAAAACAATAAACCCCAACTAAGTGTATTTGTATAAATAGCACACTGTTTGAAAAGTTGTACAATACATACGCCAAAGTCCAATTTTGCATGCACATGATACGCCAGTCCTTCCCGTTCACTTAATATCATCTTTTCATGTCATTTTATGTATTGGTTGTGTACTGGTATTTTTAAACCATTGTCTTTTGGGATTGGGGTTAGATTTAGGATTTAGGTTAGTATGTTGTTGTATGTATAAGTTTCCTATTTTTTAAGCCATGCTCGCTTGAAGTTTGGGTTAGAATTGGAGTTAGGATGTCTGATATTTAACAGAAAGTTGTTCTAACTCCAATCCCAAGTGACAATAGTAAACAAAATTGGGGAAAAAAACCAATACATGAAATGACACAAAAAGATGTGCGGTATTAAATGAAAGGGAAGGACTGGCATATCATATGCACGCAAATTTGAACTTGATACAGCGGGGCAAAAAAGTATTTAGTCAGCTACCAATTGTTCAAGTTCTCACACTTAAAAAGATGAGAGAGGCCTGTAATTTTTGTCAAAGGTACACGTCAACTATGAGAGACAAAATGAGAAAAAAAAATCCAGAAAATCACATTGTCTGATTTTTTAAGAATTTATTTGTAAATTATGGTGAAAAATAAGTATTTGGTCAATAACAAAAGTTTATGTCAATACTTTGTTATATACCCTTTGTTGGCAATGACAGAGATCAAACGTTTTCTGTAAGTCTCCACAAGGTTTTTACATATTGTTGCTGGTAGTTTGGCCCATTCCTCCATGCAGATCTCCTCTAGAGCAGTGATGTTTTAGGGCTGTCGCTGGGCAACTCAGATTTTCAACTCCCTCCAAAGATTTTCTATGGGGTTGAGATCTGGAGACTGGCTAGGCCACTCCAGGACCTTGAAATTATTCTTATGAAACCACTCCTTCTTTGCCCGGGCGGTATGTTTGGGATCACTGCCATACTGAAAGATCCAGCCACGTTTCATCTTCAATGCCCTTGCTGACGAAAGGAGGTTTTGAGTCAAAATCTCACGATACATGGCCCCATTCATTCTTTCCTTAACTCGGATCAGTTGTCCTGGTCCCTTTGCAGAAAAACAGACCCAAAGCATGAGGTTTCCACCCCCATGCTTCACAGTAGGTATGGTGTTCTTTGGATGCAACTCAGCATCTTTCTCCTCCAAACACAAGAAGTTGAGTTTCTACCTAAAAGTTATGTTTTGGTTTCATCTGACCATATGACATTCTCCCACTCTTCTTCTGGATCATCCAAATGCTCTCTAGCAAACTTCAGACGGGTCCGGACATGTACTGGCTTAAGCAGGTGGACACATCTGGCACTGCAGGAATTGAGTCCCTGGCTGCATAGTGTGTTACTGATGGTAGCCTTTGTTACTTTGGTCCCAGCTCTCTGCAGGTCATTCACTAGGTTCCCCCATGTGGTTCTGGGATTTTTGCTCACCATTCTGGTGATAATTTTTACCCTACGGGATGAGATCTTGCGTGGAGCCTCAGATCGAGGGACATTATCAGTGTTCTTGTATGTCTTTCATTTTCTAATAATTGCTCTCACAGTTGATTTCTTCACACCAAGCTGCTTACCTATTGCAGATTCAGTCTTCCCAGCCTGGTGCAGGTCTACAATTTTGTTTCTGGTGTCCTTTGACAGCTCTTTGGTCTTGGCCATAGTTGAGTTTGCATTCTGACTGTTTTAGGTTGTGGACAGGTGTCTTTTATACTGCTAACAAGTTCAAACAGGTGCCATTAATACAGGTAACAAGTGGAGGACAGAGGATCCTCTTAAAGAAGAAGTTACAGGTCTGTGAGAGAAAGAAATCTTGCTTTTTTGTTATTGACCAAATACTTATTTTCCATCATAAATTGCAAATAAATTCTTAAAAAATCAGACAATGTGATTTTCTGGATTTTTTTCCTCATTTTGTCTCTCATAGTTGAAGTGTACCTATGATGAAAATTACAGGCCTCTCTCATCTTTTTAAGTGGGAGAACTTGCACAATTGGTGGTTGACTAAATACTTTTTTGCCCCACTGTATATTGCATGACTTTTTAACGGCGTGCTATTTATAATAGATAATTCATGAAAATAGGTTGATATTAACAGTCACTTAATATAAATGAAGCATAAACGGGCCACAAATTATCACATTTCATCTACTTTAAGGAGATTGTCTGAGAATTTAAACTCTCTGGGGCGGTTTCCCCGACAGGGACTAGACTAGTCCTAGACTAAAATAAATGTAAGAGAGTCCAAACTGAAAACAATTTGCAGTGACATATCTTAAAATACATCAGTGCTCTTTGTTTTTACTTAAAATGCACACAAGTGAGGTTTTCCGTTAGTTATATTTCCTATTCAAACTAAGGCCTAGTCCTGGCTTAAGCTAATCTTTGTCTGGTAAACCACCCCTCTATGTTTTCTACACTGAAGATTCATAATTTTACAAATTATTTTACAGATTCATAATTGTACAGAATACACCCTATATCAAATCACTGTATTATTACTTATATTCATTTATGGGAAAATGCTAGCTTTATTTGTCAGTCCATGTTTATTTTGACCATGAATTGAACGAATGCAGTGTCATTTAATGGCGGGTATGCACAGGGATGAGCAGCATTTGAAATATAATTGCTAACAAAATAAATGACCATGAGTTTCACTTCAGCACACTGTATCAGATCATGTTGTGATGAAGTTAGACCAGCTTGCTACACCAGCACAACCAGCTAAAACCAGCCCACCTGCTTATGCTGGTTTTATGAGCTTTTTTCAGTAGGGATGTATGCTACAATACAAACAATAAACAATAAACCCTAACCATTAGTGTATTTTTCAGTGTTTTATTCATTAAATCTAGCTTCTGAGTTTCACTTATGTTCGTTTTATTGTGTCTGTGCTGCCATCTAGTGACTCACGAAAATTGTTAAACAATGATTTTACGTTTAATTACTTAGCGAAAAGCAAACTGCAGTTAAAATCACTTAATTTCTTCTTTTGCTGAAAATACAGCTCAATAAAAAACTTGATTTATATGATTGCTTTGCCCTATTTCGTTACTTCTGTAAGCAATACTGCATTTAAAATGACCGCTATAAGCAAACATCATAAAACTTAAATAAAAGACAAATACCTTTTGGAGGAGAAATCCAGCAGCTTTCAGGAGGCGCGAACTTCAAATGGGACGCATGAACGACTCGTGCTGTTCCACACGCGATGACTTGAGCGTGCCCTTTAGTCTAGTTTTTAGACAAAAAATATAAAATTTAAGTAAATTAGTGCTTAAATAAAAGCAAAAAAAAAAAAAAATTCTTGGAAAAAATTTCTTTTTTCAAAATTGTACTTCACTTTAATTGTAATTCACTTAAATTTGATATTTTTTGTCTAAAAATTAGACTTATTTTCCTAGGTCATTTTGCTTATCAAGAAAATACATCTTAATTTAAGAATTTTTAGATATTTTTACTGAAAACAAGACAAAAATACTAAGTAAGAAAGTCATTTTTTGCAGTGTTTAATAAGTTTTAACAAACAAACCTTACAAAAAAATACTGGTGTGCATCGTGAGACAAAACAATAGCACTGATATGTTAAAATATGTCAGTACAAGGTGTTTTTAAATGAAAGCAACTCAAACATATTTTAGTCTGGGACTAGAGTAAGCCCTGTCTGGGAAACCACCACAAACTGAATATTATATACTTTTATTATATACTTTGTCTATTTTATGTGGAGTAAACAGTAATGCGCTAACATATTAAAGCTTTTCCTTCTCTTTATATCGGCATCACTCAGTAACTTGAGAAAACTCATGAAAATCTGGGTTGGTTTGTGATGTTAAAAAGAGAAAAATATAAATGCACACTTATTTCACTTTATTACAAGCTTTATAACACATTTCAGCAAACAAACAGCATTTGTCAAGGTACATCTCATACAACATTAAGCACATCACAGATGGAGGTGATATTTAATTACTAACAGGTAACAGTCATAACATTACAATCAGTGTTTATAAAACTCATTATAAGAATAATGAATTGTGCAAAGCTAACCTGGAAATTGTTCAGTCAGTGGAGCCAACCACAAAAAGCATACTTGTTACACATCTTTCTCAGCAGACATGATGATATGTTTTAGTTACTTTGTGCAACTTTGTCCTTTGCTAGCTTTGTATAGAATTTTGATTGAAGGACTTATATGGGGTTCCTTTTGTGCCAAAATTAAGTCGACATGCTATCTGTGTATGCTATGTGGCGTCTTCCATGTCTATGTGTCTGTTTACTGCCTGTGTCTATGTGATTGCCCCCACATGACTCAACTTTTGTCTGTGTCAACTCAACTTACTCCGGTTGTCTTTCCTTGTTGTTTGACTGTGTCGTCTTGCTGTGTCAATGCTGCATGCGTCATGACTATGTGTTGTTTCCCTCTGTCATTACCATGTGTTGTTTCTCTCTGTTGTTACCATGCGTTGTTTTTCTCTGTCGTTACCATGTGTCAGTACTATGGCCGCTTTTTAACGAGATTTTGCTGGGTGGGTTAGCTCTTCCTAATGACAAAGTGAAACGACGCATAATAACGACAAAGTGAAACAACGCATAGTAATGACAGAGGGAAACGACGCATAGAAACAACACATGGTAACGACAGAGGGAAACGACACATAGTCATAACGCATGCTGCATTGACACAGCAAGACGACACAGTCAAACAACAAGGAAAGACAACCGGAGTAAGTTGAGTTGACACAGACAAAAGTTGAGTCATGTGGGCAATCACATAGACATAGACAGTAAACAGACACATAGACATGGAAGACGCCACATAGCATACACAGATAGCATGTTGACTTAATTTTGGCACAAAAGGAACCCCATACGTAGGAGGGAGAGCCAGAATAGTGTTGCACGCTGCGCCATAAAACCGGAGCTGATCACACGCACTCTTTTGTGTTTGTCTTTCTTTCATCATTGAACAGTGTACAGATGGCTTTAAGTTGCTGCACATTTAACTGCTTGCTGATGCAGAGGTTCTGTACCCGCTACAGTTCTAGTCATGTGATGAAGACAAATGCAATTTGGCATCTCCAATTCATCTAACCTGGATGTTTTTACCTGTAGGAGCAGACCGGTATACCCGGAGTAAACCCACGCTGACACCGGAAGAACATGCAAACCCCACACAGAAAGGCCGCCTGACTTAGCCGAAGCTCGAACCGGGGACCTTTTTGCTGCCCTGTTTGACTCTCATTATAAAGGTAAGTGTGCAGTTATAGTTTTATCAGTATTTTATACATGTTAATAAACATCACTGCAAACACACAAAGAAGACTTAGTAAGACTGAAGTTTATTGGTTAGTTAAGTGGTCATATTTGACAGTTTAAGCTAAAAACAAGTCCAATGAAGTTCAACACCCAGCTCTTAAAGGAGAGAGTTACGACAGCAGGAGTTTAAAATGCTTGAGCTCCTCGTGATTCATGTTGACTTCAGATACTTCCAGAAAGTTGATAGCAGGACAATCAAAAACACTGAATTAGAAGCAACAAACTTTAATTTTTGGATCAAAAAAATGCATCGATGTACATTATTTATATAACTAATCGATATGTGTATGTACACAGCAAAACCCCCATTGTTAAATTAACACGCTACAGACAAGGCTAAGCTAAAGCCAGGACTACACTGTAAAAAAATCCACAGAAATTACAATGTTATTGCAGCTGGGTTGCCGGTAATTTACCGTAGATTTACATTTATGTTATTTACTGGCAAGAGTTTGTTCAAAGTTAAATAAATTTTAAATATTAACAAGTCTTTATCTTTACAGCATAAAACTATACAATAACAGCCTCATGCAAAGCATTCTGGGAACCAGAAATCATCATCAACCTTTTTCTGTTTTTTGTTTCAGATTTTGCTTCCCAGAATGTTTTGCTTGATGCTGTTTTTTTAGTTTTACTCTGTAAAGACAAAGACTTAAAACAAAATGTTTAATGTTCATTTAACTTTGAACAAAATGTTGCCAGAAAAAATCATAAATTTAAATCTACGGTAAGTTACCGGCAACCCAGCTGCAATTTCTACTGAATTTTTTTACAGTTTAGGCCTTAGTTAAATTAAGTTGTTAAAACATCTTTTATAAACATGCCTCAGAAAAAGATGCTACTGGTGTTTATCTTGAGACAAATCAATGGCACTGGCATATTTTTAAGATCTATATGTGCACGTTATTTTCAGTTAAGATAACTCAAACAAATGTCTTAATCTAGGACTATCCTTAAAAGTTACCCCGACTATGAAGACTTGTATGCTTTAATACTTTATATTTGCCTTCAACTACTAAACTTAATTGATAGAAACACATTAAAGAGTAACTAAACCCTAAACTTTTTTAGTTAATGATCTGTAAGAATGATGCTTTATTAGTGCTGTTCATTGATTTTAGTAAGTTTTTTGACATTTGGATATAAAGTGTTTCAATACTACAACATAGGGGTGGGTGATATATCGATATTCAAAGCATATCGATATATTTTTAAAACTCGAAATGGATTTTCACATATCGTATATATCGATATAATGTTTATATTAAAGCAACACTATGTAGTTTCCATGTAAGAATGACTTACAGCTCCCCCATGGGGTTGAAAAGCGCAACAGTGCCTGGTATCAGACTCTTCTGCAGGCAGGGGGAGGGGCGGGGCGGGGCTGTGTTTCCTACCCTCCACCACCACTTTCAGAGTGTGCTTGTAGCAGCTAGGAGGCTGCTCAGGTTGCAGCAACAGTACAATGTGTCCAGTTAAAAGTTGTTCTATCACTGAAATAATTTTAGAGACATTATTTAAAGGTAAAAAAACGACATAGTGTTGCTTTAAATTCTGATTTCGACACTTTGCTTCTTTGCCTTCTCTGTGTGCTGTGCTCGCCCCCGCCTCCTCGCTTTTGTTCCCCTTCCCCTCGCGTGTTGTCTCATTTAACATGACGGCGCCCGTCGCGGAATCAACACTGGCCACCACGAGTAGATCTTCCATGATTCCCGTTTACATGTATATTTTACAAACGGCTTAAATTCATTGTTGGGAGCGCTCAGCGCGCCCCTCTCTCTCTCTCTCTCTCTCTCGTTGCGTGAAGCGCTTCGACAGCGCACGTCTCTCTCTGGTGACAGTAAAAAGCTGGCAGTGCTTTAATGTCCGTTTCTCCGTATACTTTCTTTTTCGCGTAAATGTCATCAGTCACGGATGTTACTGACAGAGAAGACGACTGATCTAGTTTATCATGACTAAACAAAGGTAAGCAGTAGTGCTTCACACAGACACACACACACGTTTTCTTGATGTGAGAGCTTTCTCTCTCCCTATGATGCGGTGTGCAAGCGCACATGTTCTGTAGTTTTCTGTGTAACAACAACAGTGTTTTCTCTCATATTTAACCCATTTACTCCTAAAACGCCTAAAACCTGTTATTCCAGGATAAATACCCTTATCTCCTGAGGGTTTTCAGATACTGAAAATACTGAAAAATACTATTGTCAACATCTACCCTGCTGAAAAAAACAGCATCAAACCAGCATGGGAATTATGCTGGTCTATGCTGGTTTAGCTGGTGGTCAGCAGACAGCACCAAAACACAACATATGCTGGTATGAACAGCATGGGATGCTGGTGCTAATGCTGGTTTAGCTGGTGTTCACTAGCAAACCAGCACCAAAACACAACATATGGTGGTCTTGCTGGTTTTTTTCAGCAGGGTACCAAAACATAATATCTTAAGTTGAGTTGTTTTATTTTTTAATAAAAAGAAGACAATATGTATTTTCTTATTTTATAGTTAAAGTATAATTTTTGTATATATTTTTTTAAATGTTGCAGAAGCACTTTGTTCCTACGTGAACTACCTCCTTGCACTTCAATAAAAAAAGACCTTGTGGATTTTGACATATTTGTTTTGCAGTAGTTTTTTTGGGAGGGTATTTTCCATGCAAAGCCATCAAGATATATATCGGCTATCTAGATATAGCAAAATATACCGAGATACAATTTTCGCTCCATATCGCCCAGCCCTACTACAATATATGGTGTAAAAACGTCTGAGTGCTGCCCTCTTCAGGTTAAACGATGGCTACTGCAGTTGAATTTTCCTATTGGATGTTGGGTCCAAAAAATGCCTCGTGACGAAAGCAGGTTCAAGCTCACCACGCCCTTGTTACGATCTCACCACACACTTAGTTCGTCCCCTCTATCTCCGTTGGGATCTGCCCACTTTTCTTGCATTTTTCAAATATTGCCAGTGGGTGGAGTCAGGCTCTGACCAGGGGTTTAGTTACGCTTTAAATATATAAATTACTTCATAAAATCCAACATGTAATACTCATTTTAACCTATTTGGACTAATTTTGAATGTCCATCAGGCTGGTTTTGTTAAATCCTATTGGATTTAAACATTTTTTCTGAAACTTTATAACACAATATTTTGATTATTCAACAGGACTTGAAAGGTGTGTCCCAAATCGCACACTTATGCATATTCTAAGCCATTTTCTAGTATAATAGTGTAAGTAGTGATCACACAAAAAAAATACCCAAAAATAAAGTGTACTTTAAGTATCTGGATGATGCACTCCAAGAGTGCAACGCTGGAAATTAATACAATCAACAGTCGCGGCTTCCCATATGGAAATGTTTTTTAAATTTTAACATTATAAGTATATTTTTGCAGTTAAAATATAATTAATTTGAACATTTTCAAAACTTTTCTCCCATGCGATGTGAATATAAATGCTTTAAAAATACATTTATTTATTTATTTTGTCTGCGGTGTGAAAGTGATTTTTATAAACTTAGTGCACCCAACTATTATAAACGCTATATCAGATTGTTTTTAACATGTATCCTAATACAGAATGTCTATTTTATATTTATGTTTGAGTATTGTTGGGTTTGAATATTGTTGTAAAGTTGTTTATGTTTTGTTTCAATTCAATTAGCCTATTACGAAAGACAGACTGTAATTTTAAACGCGTTGTAATGGATTGAAGGTCAGCATGATGGGAGAAATAGAGAGGGTCAGACATAATTTGAGTTTAATTTAAGTTTATTTGCAAATTTCGTTTCATATAATTTGTCTCTTAATTTTAATCAATGTTTTGTTGATAAGTTTTGTGAAAATAAATAAATAAAAACATTAAAAGAAATCCTGTGCAACTTATTGATGTGTTACAAATACAAATGTTGTAGGGGGGTGCTAGAACAATATAAGACTTTCACAAACACATTTTTGAAGGTTTCAAAATATTATTTGGTATTGTTACCGGCAAAATAATCCAGGTATGAATCTTTGCCAATATGCGCTAAAGGTACAGTAAGCTATTATTAGAGTAATAAGTTATTTTACCCTTTTATGCGCATGCCCAGTGTGTGTTAATGGTCATGTTTCATGTGTTTATGGTCGTGTATAGTGTGGACGAAGATATTTTTTGAAATGCCAGTATAGACGAGGATCATTATCATTTTAAAATGCCTTTTTAAAACGCTGATGCTTTCTAATGTAAACATGGCCTGTATAGCCCTTACTGTAGGTTCAAATTTAGCCATCATTCTGCACCACAGAAAATAATTTACCTTGTGTCAATGGATGTTGAAGGCCTAGTCCTGGCTTTAGCTTATTGTCTGTAGAGTGTTCATTTAACAATGGGGGTTTTGCTGCATACATACACATATCGGTGTGTTATATAAATAATGTACATCAATACATTTTTTTGATCCAAAAATTAAAGTTTGTTGCCTCTAATTCAGTGTTTTTGAATGTCCTGCTATCAACTTTCTAGAAGTATCTGAAGTCAACATGAATCACGAGGCGCTCAAGAATTTTGAACTCCTGCTGTCGTAACTCTCTCCTTTAAAAGCTGGGTGTTGAACTTCATTGGACCTTTTTTAGCCTAAACCAGGGCTAGTCAACTGGCGGCCCGCGGGCCAAGTGCGGCCTGCCAATCAACTTTATCCGGCCCGCCGGTCACTTTTGGCCGTTTCTCAATTGGAAGGCTGCAGCCTCCGGATGTCGCATATGCAGACTGCATTCGTCATCATGTTTAAGTTAACTGAGCATTACATTCACAAATCATAAGCATATTACAACAATTTACGATTAACTAAGAATAATAGTCAACTTTATAATTGTTAAAATTCTGAAATTAGACTTAATGACGTATGCAGCCTGGAAATGCGACCTCCGGAGGCTGCAGCCTTATTGAGAAACGACCATAGTCTGATTTAAATTCAGCGTGGTTACTTTTACCTTACCACTGTACAAGACAACACAGAAAGGGGCTGTGTGGGGTGCCAACCATCTGTGGGTGCGTAATTATCTGATCCAATTCGAGCTTTGGATGCATTCAAGAAAATAAACTTATGCGACTACACCGCATGTGGCACCTGTGTGCAAAGTTAAAATTATTAATTTTTTTTTTTTACTTTAGCAGTAACACTTGAATACTTTAATTACTGGTAAGTAAATTATTAACTATACATATATTAGTATATTAAAGGTTCTCTCCCATGACAGATTTACGATTAAACTACATTTTCATTACGACTGCCACTAGAGGGCGAACACCCGACAGTTATATCTGTATGATGTACAATGGAAAGGCTGTTTAGCCTATATATCTATAAAATATTAAAAAAGAAAACATGTAGTGCAATTTTAGTCATTAGGAGAAGGCTGGCTATATGTTGTGAATACTTGACATGTAACAATTAATGAAAGTTAAACAGTTATAAACAAAATATGTTTAGGAGTGTTGATCTTTTACAGTTTTACTATTAACATTTGGCTCTTACATGTTAAACTGCAATTGTTTTTAAATATTTATATAGAAAATATTAGTTTTCAGTAATTAAAAGGCTTTTAATTTAATTTTTTTTGAAAATGCATGTTTTTAATATGTTTTTTTTTTTCAAATGTACTACAACAAAAGTAACAAAAATGACAACACGCACATATATGGTAAAAGTAAAAAATATATCGAAAGTAAAAATAGGGGTAAAAGTTTGGCCCGCGTCATATTTACAATTTTAAAATCTGGCCCCCGAAGAAAAGCAGTTGAAGACCCCTGGCCTAAACTGTCAAATGTGACCACTTAACTAACCAATAAACTTCAGTCTTACTAAGTCTTCTTTGTGTGTTTGCAGTGATGTTTTTTAACATGTATAAAATACTGATAAAACTTTAAAACTGCACACTTACCTTTATAATGAGAGTCAAACAGGGCAGCAAAAAAGTCCCCGGTTCGAGGGTTTTGCATGTTCTTCCGGTGTCAGCGTGGGTTTACTCCGGGTATACTGGTCTCCTCCTACAGGTAAAACATGCAGGTTAGATGAATTGGAGATGCCAAATAGCATTTGTCTTTATCACATGACTGTATATAACACATTTTTTACTTATTACAGTTTTTCTCAGTCTCTTTGGAGCATTTCTCAGATTAGAAATAAATTTTAAAAACATTTTGTTCAACCTCTACATCATCAAGTCAGTTGTGCACAACATAAAAGCAATTTCTCATTGTTTTGGACAAATTGCAAATGCTTTAATACAATCATGCAGATTATTATACAATTGTCCAATATACAATTTAGCCATTAAAAATGGGAAAAAGGTGAATTCATCACAGTGCACATCAGAAAATACTGACACTTATAATTGTGTAGGTACACTTGGTATATTGACAACATTTGACTAAACATTTTGACTGTCTTGTTCATGAACAATGACACGCGGATTTGATATTTTGATGGCACTAACATTTACTTTTGAGAGATGAAGGATTTTGAACAAGTTACAGGCTTTTGCAGGACATCCATAATGTTGTGCAGTACAGATTGTTCTGAGAAATGCACGCATACATTTTAAGCTCCAAAGCAACTGAGAAAAACTGTAATAAATGCACCATGAACTAACATGAATAACTGTATTGACATTAACTAACATTAACAAGAATTAATACATGCTGAAAAACTAGATTGTTGATTGTTTCTTCATGTTAGTTAATGGATTTATTAATTTTAATGTTAAAGTGTTACCAAATATTTGATAAAAACTTTACTTTGACATTAAAGCGTGTGAATTACAATGTTTTTTCTTTGAAATGTAATAATTTTTACTAACCTTTTACAATAAAAGAGAAGAGTTGAAAGAGTTGAGAGTTTGGTGCTGCTCTTTGTTGACTGATGATGCGTCACGGTTGTCACGGCAACTCAGCTCTCATCTAGAACTTAATGCAGAAACACTCAACATCAATATACAATATAAAAATACAACATAATTTACTATATCACTGGTTTCATTGTCAATAGGATGAAGTCTCTTTTTAAATGGTTTTAAACATTTTTCCTGAAACTTTATAACACAATATTTTGATTATCCAATAGGACTTGAAAGGTGTGTCCCAAATCACACACTTATGCACTATTCTAAGCCATTTTCTAGTATAATAGTGTAAGTAGTGATCACACTAAAAATATCCAAAAATAAAGTGTACTTTAAGTATCTGGATGATGCACTCCAAGGGCCCTATCTTGCACCCAGTGCAATTGACTTTGTCAGTGTTGCATGTATCATTCGTATTTTGCACCGGTGCACAGCGGGTTTTTCCCTCCACAGACGCACGTCGGCAAACTAGGGAATGAACTTGCGCTCCCTGGGCGGTTCAGTGCAAAAAAGGAGGCGTGTTCTGGCGCAAATCATCCCTAATGCTATTTTGCAGTTTCAAAAAACAATTGCGCTACTGACCAGAAAAAAATAGTCTAAAGTCAGTGCCGCGTTGTTCATTATGCTATTTTAAGGGCGCATGCTTGACCATAATGTATAGCGTGCACAACGCGCACACACTTTGCTTATCTAATCTACACAGATGCAACAGTTATTTTTGCAAATCATAAATTGTTACAATAAAAAAATATTAACACATGAGACAGGGGAAATCATTGTGGTGAGCATTGTGGTGATAGTTTTAATTTATTTTGTGTGGCTACGTTAAAAAATTATCATGCAAATAACGATTAAAATATTTTCATAAGTTTGTTGTGTGGCTGTATTACGTTTATTTTATGTAAATAATATTTAAAATGTTTTCATAAGAAACCTTAATGTATGTGAACTTGATTTGTAAGTGTACTTTGGGGTTGGACTGCTTGCGTTTCTTGGCTTTTAGCGGTGAGGGTGGACGCAGCGATGTCCTCTGCTGGCGTCAGGTCCTGTGTAGAGGCAGATCCACCTCCCGTTACACGGTGTGCCAGATTTATGCTGGCAAGCTTGGGATTCCCCCGTCTCCAACGTCCTGGGGATGCCAGCTAATGAGACAATTGTGGATATTTCCTCCCACGCCTGTTTAACTGACGCTGATTTGGGCGGGTTTCTCCCATCCCCATACAAAGCAACTTCTCTGTCTTTGACTGCTCTTACAAGAACGTTGGTCTCCTCAGCTGTGAACCGCTCCTGGCGTGCGCCTGGTAAATCCGTCATAATAATAGCAACCCGCCATGGAACTTGCGCACTTGCGTTTAAAGGGAATGTCGAATGACGTTCTGATTGGTTTATTCGACGTTACGCCCAAACCACACCTATGAATAATGAACCTACTTCAGACCAACCCCTTACTGATATGTGCCTGGCGCAAGAGTTATTTCTCCCGCCGGGAAAATAGCAACATCGCCCAAGATCCGCCCACAAAGTCACTTGCACTTTGCGCTTCGCACTTGCGTTTCAGATCGTTAAAATAGGGCCCCAACAGTGCAACCCTGGAAATTAATACAATCAACAGTCACGGCTGTTAAAAATAAATTTCTCTGGCCAAAAATATGTTTTAAATACATGCTAAATACATTTTGTAAAAAGCAAAGCTTCATTTAATATTTTATCTATTTGAAAAATATTTAGTTTAAACCTTCATATATTTACATATTTTTCAAAATGTATTTCAGGGCCAATTTTACAACCTATACAGCAAAAAAATAAAGATTCCTGGCCAAAATATAAATGTTTTATAAAATGTATAAGTATGTTTAAAATATAACATTATAAGTATATTTTTGCAGTTTAAATATAATAAATTTTACCATTTTAAAACTTTTCTCCCATGCGATGTAAATATAAATGCTTTAAAATACATTTATTTTTAAATTACATTTCAAAATATACAATATATAGAAAAACTTTACTTTTATAAGTATTTTGCAGTTGAAAACATAGTAAATTTTAAGATATTCAAAACTTGTCTCACATGCAATATAAATATAAATGCTTTAAAAATAAATTTATTTTTAAATTAAATGTCAAAATATACTATATATATATAATTAATGCACCATGAACTAACATGAAAAACTGTATTGACATTAACTAACATTAACAAGAATGAATACATGCTGAAAAACTATATTGTTGATTGTTTGTTCATGTTAGTTAATGGATTTATTAATGTTAATGTTAAAGTGTTACCAAATATTAGATAAAATCTTTACTTTGACATTAAAGCGTGTGAATTACAATGTTTTTTCTTTGAAATGTAATAATTTTTACTAACCTTTTACAATAAAAGAGAAGAGTTGAGAGAGTTGAGAGTTTGGTGCTGCTCTTTGTTGACTGATGATGCGTCACGGTTGTCACGGCAACTCAGCTCTCATCTAGAACTTAATGCAGAAACACTCAACATCAATATACAATATAAAAATACAATGTATAAAATTGAACGTGTCCGGTCCAGACGTGATCATCACAGTATGCCCTTCAAAGACCAGGGCCTGGGGCCGGATTCACGAAAACATTCTTAAGACAAAAAATAAGAAAGTTCTTAAGATAAATTATAAGAAGTGCGTAAGAATGTTCCTAAGTGCAATTCTCAAACATTTCTTAAGAAGTTCTCAATTTTTTTCTTAAGAATATCTTAAATTTGTGTCTTAAGAATAAAATGACACACTTTTAAATGAATTAAGATACCTTGCTAATGAGGTAACAATACACGTATCCATTAATCTTTTGACTACCTTGCGATCATTAACACGATACAAACGAGTGATGCATCAACAGGATGTTATTCGCTGTTTTAACAGAGGTCAGCTTGCATTAAGGCGGTGCGGTGCGTAAATATAATTTAATAATGTCTCAATCGGTTCGTCATGCGGGTCGAGCGCTCTGGGTGTGCGTGCTTCACTCTCCGTGCCCACGGCTTCGTCTCCCGCGCTCACGCGTCAAGAGACGGACGCGGAGGGTGAAGCGTGCCCGCGGTTTCGGAGCCCTCGACTCACATGATGGAGCGATTACCGGTTCGCCTCCCGCTTAGAGCGAGTTTTAGCTGTTAAGTAATTTCACAATAAATTTAGGCTACTACGGAGGAAGTTAAATGTTTGCTAATATTATCACTAATACTTATTTGTGTTTCATGACATATTAAGCCATTAAACTTCATTATATGAGTGTGGAATTCCTCTTTAAACTAATCTATGTGAATTAAACTGATTAAATTGCCATTTCAGACTACAAAATACAACTTGTCACATTTAAAACAATCACATTAACTCATAAAACATCTTACATTTTGAGATTTAAGACTACTGTAAGGTTATCCTAACTTTAAGATGTTATTTAAGACAGTTTATTTTTCGAGAATTGGAATTCTTCTTAAGTTTATTCTTAAGAACATACTTATGGAAAAAAATAAGAACTTTCTTAAGAAGCTTTTTTGAGAATATAAAATATTCTTAACTTTTTTCTTAAGCTTGAATTTAAGATAAAAATGGCAGTTCAGAAGATTTTTCTTCTTAAGAATGTTTCGTGAATCCGGCCCCTGGTTCCCCGAAACGTTCTTATCGCTAAGCAGTTCTTATCCTATTCCTTAACCTCTCTCTTAACTATATGGCACAATTCCCAAAACGTTCGTACGCTAAGTATATCTTCTGTAAGTCACACTTTCGTAAGGTTGGTCTGGACCATTCACTCTAAAAACAAACGGTGCTATATAGCACCAAAAGTGGTTCTTTGCCATAATCATAGAAGAACCGTTTTTAGTGCCATATAGCACCGGTGAAGCACCCGTGTAGAACCATATAGTGCTATGTAGAACCATATGTGGTGCTATATGGCCCCTATATGGTTCTACACAGGTGCTATACAGGTGCTTCACCGGTGCTATATGGCACTAAAAATGGTTCTTCTATGATTACGAGCAAAGAACCACTTTTGGTGCTATATAGCACCGTTTGTTTATAGAGTGTTCGTAAGCTCTCTCTCTTAGCGTTGTTTGAGGGCAAAACGCTATCGCCGCAGTCTTTAGAAATCAGCGCAGCGCAGTACAAGTCAAACTATGGTATGCTGACAATGATTTTATGTTATGGACATTTTAAGACTTATAATAAAATATGTTTACAATGGATACAGGGATATTTATGCAGTTGACTTTATTTGGTATCAGAACTAATGAATCAAAGACAGCGCCGGTGTTTGTTCCCCAATGAAGTTTGTTCCCTCTGTGTTTCTTATAGTGTTTTCATCACGTTACATTTATAATTTATTTAGAAAGATTAAAGATTTGAATTGGTTATACTACAAATAATATCATGTATTCTATTATACAATTTATTAAGTATTTCATACATTTGACAGTTTTATGTCTTTAAACATATAGCCTGTCTTGTTCTTTTTTTCTCTACTGTTTGTTTTAAAACTGTTATGTTTGCATACATAAAAATATATATTATACACATAATATGATTCATACTGTAAAAATAATTGACTTACAATCAACAATAATCAAGATACATTACATAAACACACACACACACACACACACACACACACACACACATCTCAGTAGCCATTAAAACTTTCAATGTATATAAAGAATAAACATATAATGTGATAAAAATCCTATAAAAACACTGCACTAAAGGGAAACATAGGGGGAACAGACTTCCACACAACACCGGCCTCGTAACCGTTTAGTCCATGACAATTTTTTTTCGGCAACACTTAAACCCTTTTGACATTTTGCCTGACATGGCTAAATTAAAAAAAAAATTGCCTCCCAAAACAATTCATTATGGAGCTGCTGGATCTTCTATCTTACTCTCTCTATTTATTGTAGATAGGTTGCTTTTTATTGAAAACATTAATGACAAGCAATACCGCATTAAACAGAAGTAACTGCAGCTGCTTGCCAATCAATTCTTTTTGTAAAGTACCTTACCATTAGTATAAAAGTGTATGAAATAATTTTTAAAAGTCGTTAAACCAAGAAGCGGCACAAGTGGCACAACGGGATAAGGAGAGTGGATGATTATAGGGATACCCGGTTCGTCTATATTACTGACAATTTGATAATTTAATTAATAGTCTATATTTTACGGATAACTTAAACTATGTTAAAATAAATGTTACTGGAATAGTTTGAGTAATGGTCCATTTGTATAGAACGTGTTGTCTTTCTTAACACCGTAATGCACCTTCGCGTAAAGTGGAAAATAAATCCCTGAGCAATCGATCGCAAATAATTCAGCACCTTCACTTGGGACAGCGCCATTGTTATGTCGAACTTAGAGGCAACATGTTAAGAAGCTTCCTAAGAGACACTTCGGGGAACACACTTAAGAACATAAACAACTTTGGTAAGATATATCTTTTTGAGTCTTCTTAGCGCGCTAAGAGTGAGCGGGGAACCGGGACCTGAACTCTTGATGTGTAAACTTAAGAGAGAGCCGCGCAAATGTGTCTCATACTGTAATCCACTAACATACATTTGCCGAATAAAGCAATGATAAACAACGTAACGTTTTTATGCTGCGCTGTTTGGGATTCGCCCTCGATCTCTGTGTGCGCGCGCGTTTAAGTGCCCTCAATAGTGCACACACGAGTGAGACGCAAACAAGTGAACATAAAATCTTTCTATTGACAGGACACACAAACAAAATTATCTCCACAGTATTCTTTTTATAATAAAAACATTTGTTTATGTCTTAAGTGTAAGTATAGATTACAGTCAGAAACCAGTCTCTGCTTATTTGGTCTTAAAGAGACAGTACCTCAATAAGTCTGTGTCATTAATGTAGTGCTGCACAATTAATCGCATCGCAATCATGATGTCAGCCTGTGCAATTATATGACAGCAAAATGTTGCAATTATATTAAATAAATAAATGTGTGGACTTGTTAACACAAACTTTCTGATAACAGTTTGATGATTTTCCTTGCTGTTTAAAAAAAGAAAGAAAAACGAACAATAAAGGCAGTGCACGTGTGGCATGCACGTGTGTGGTGTGCGTCGTCACTTATACCAGAGCGAAGATGGATGCAGAGGAGGTTGACAGTGATCTGGTAGCTAAAAAAAACGATGTCTGTTGTATGGCGGTATTTTGGATTTAGGATTACTGACACTGAGCAGTTGCTACATCACGTGGCAATACGAAAACATTTCTAGTTTTACAAATACACATTTTAGCTAAACTGTGTGTGGATTTTCCTTAAAACCCATAAAGTTGACTCATGATACCATTTAGTATAATCGCAATCGCAATATTAGCATCAATAACCGCAATGGAAGAAATTACCCAGCCCTAGATTAATGTTAATCAAACAACCCAAGACAAAGAGAAAATCACTTCTGTAGCTCTAAAAATAATATATTTAATTTATACAAAGACAGTGTTATGACTCATTTAATTTGATTTCTGTACCTAATGCTAATGTTAGCCCTTATTAATGTGCAACTTTGATCTTTTTTTTTTAAATGTTTGCAATATCTTTATTTTTTATTAGATTTTCCCCACCCCCTTTTTGCTGATCTGAAAAATAATCCAATCCGTGCCTCAAAAACTGTACTGTGATCTGAACCGTGAGTTTTGTGATCCGTCACACACCCCTAGTAAAGTTAGTACACAGTGATAGCCACAAATTTGGAATAATAATTATACTAATAATATACTAATTATACTAATAACTAATAATTTATTTCGGTGTTTCGCTTTCGGTTTTTCGGCCTTGGTTTCCTCTTTTTCGGTTTCAGCCAAGAATTTTCATTTCGGACAGTGCATCCCTAGTTTTTTCCTGAAACTTTATAGCACAATATTTTGATTATCCAATAGGACTTGAAAGGTGTGTTGAAAGGTGTATGTAAGTATATTTTTGCAGTTAAAATAGAATTAATTTTAACATTTTTAAAACTTTTCTCCCATGCAATGTGAATATAAATGCTTTAAAAATACATTTATTTATTTTTTTTGTCTGCGGTGTAAAAGTGATTTTTATAAACTTAGTGCACCCAACAATTATAAACGCTATATCAGATTGTTTTTTTTACATGTATCCTAATACAGAATGTCTATTTTATATTTATGTTTGAGTATTGTTGGATTTGAATATTGTTGTAATGTTGTTTATGTTTTGTTTCAATTCAATTAGCCTATTACGAAAGACAGACTGTAATTTTAAACGCGTTGTAATGGATTGAAGGTCACCATGATGGGAGAAATAGAGAGGGTCATATAATTTTCAAGTTTAATTTAAGTTTAGTTTGCTAATTTCATTTCATATAATTTGTCTCTTAATTTTAATAAATTTTTTGTTGATAAGTTTTGTGAATATAAATAAATAAGAACATTAAAAGAAACCCCGTGCTACTTATTGATGTGTTACAAATACAAATGTTGTAGGGGGGTGCTAGAACAATATAAGACTTTCACAAACACATTTTTAAAGGTTTCAAAATATTGTCTGGTATTGTTACCGGCAAAATAATCCAGATATGAATGTTTGCCAATATGCGCTAAAGGTACAGTAAGCTATTATTAGAGTAATAAGTTATTTTCCCCTTTTATGCGCATGCCCAGTGTGTGTTAATGCTCATGTTTCATGTGTTTATGGTCGTGTATAGTGTGGACGAAGATATTTTTTGAAATGCCAGTATAGACGAGGATCATTATCATTTTAAAATGCCTTTTTAAAAAGCAGATGCTTTCTAATGTAAACATGGCCTGTATAGCCCTTACTGTGGGTTCAAATTTAGCCATCATTCTGCTCCACAGAAGATAATTTACCTCGTGTCAATGGACGTTGCAGGCAGAGGTCGTGTTAACCAGACATTTGCATTTGTGATTTTAATTTGTTGTATTGATTACTTTGATTATTTTTTTATTTGCACTTTACGGCCAAGGTTTAAACATGATAAACAAGTCTTCAATCAGTGGATTATAAAATTATGTGATTATAAACAGGGTTGCCAGATCCGCGAAACAAAACCAGCCTGATGGACATTCAAAATTAGTACAAATAGGTTAAAATGAGTATTACATGTTGGATGTTTCTATCAATTAATTTTAGTAGTTGAAGGCAAATATAAAGTATTAAAGCATACAAGTCTTCATGGTCGGGGTACCTTTTAAGTAGGAATGTCCCGATCCGATCACGTGGTTTCAGACTCGATCGGAATTGCACGTTAACTTCCGATCAGGACTCGGATACATATGCAGGGTTTAAATTGGGCCAGGGCCGTCCGGGGCTAACATTCAGAAGGTCTCGCTCTGCTTCGTGCCAGTGTACGCGCTCCGCTGGTGCGTGTGAACTGACGCGAGAATAATGACATGTTTTCATTCATAGGCTTCAAATACTACAAAACTGGGTTCCCTTTCAAAACGGTTCACTTCACATTGCGTCAGTTAGCTGACGCTATGGGGGAAACTCCTGTTTACTCCGTGACTGAAGCCTATTGGTTAACGTCTGTACAAAGTACAGACCAATGACGTTTGAACCCGCGCGCGGGACGCACACGTCCTTATATAAGCGCGGTTCAAGCGTCAGGAGCTCATTAATTTCTCCTTCAGCGCGAACCTCTCGCTGCTCCGAAGAAGAAGAAGCCTTACCTTGCCGTCGACAAAAGCCCTGCAGCGGAGTCCAGGCCTAGCGTCTTCCCCTGCCGTTTTCCGGCTGAGAACCGAAGACAGCAGAATCCAGGTCTAGCGCCTTCCCCTGCCGCTTTCCGGCCAAGAACCGAAGATAGCCTTCGCTTGCCGTGGTACAAGCCCTGTGCAGCGGACACATGCCTGACGAGGTCTCCCCTGCGGACGCCCGGTAAGATCAATATTTTTAATATAAAGCTATAAGCTAAAAGAGCAGGCGCTCTTGTAATAGCGTCCAGCACAGCGGCTTGAGTGAGCCTCTCTGCTATGAATTTCCCCTGAGCGCGTCACCGGTCTGGCACATCCCACGCCGGGACCGCGCTTATATGCTTCGGTTGTCTTATCCATGTTTCGTGCTCCCCCTGCTGTTCCTCTCTCGCCGGGATGAACACACGGCGAGCCATGAGACTAGATGGATGCATAGACAAGCACACACGGACCCCCCCGTCGCAACCGTTCATGCTTACAGAGTTCATGCTTACAGAGTCCCTTCCCTCCTCTCACATTCAGTGGCGAGATCTCTGGCACATATATGAATCCCCCGAGTGCATCGGGTGATACCGTTCATACTACGCATGGCTGTTCTGTCTGTGTTGCTGTTCCCCTCTGCCGTTCCTCTCTTGTTGAGATGAACAAGCGGGGGAACCGTAGAAACAGATAGATGCATACGACAAGCAAACACGGGCGGGTCTGCCCTGTTCCCTGTCATAGAGTCCCTCGCTCCTTTCCCCGCAGTGGTGAGGTCTCTTAAAGGCGTAGTTAGCACGCGGTCTTACGGCTCGCTGCCTCTAAATGCAGCTGTCTAGTGTTCAACGATTACAGAGCTTCATGCCCCTCCCCTCCTGGAGCGGCGCGATCTCATTCGTCTGCTCGATAGGGCGGATTCTCCGCTATTGGAGCACAAAGAACACTCATTATAAGAGCTAACCGGCTCACTATTCGTCTATACGGAGCTTCATGCCCCTCCCCCCTGGAGCGGCGCGATCTCATTCGTCTGCCCGATAAGGCGGACACGCCTCTATTGGAGCACTAAAACACTTATTATAGAGCTTAACCGGCCTGAGTCTATCTCACTTCGGAGAGTCCACTATTCGTCTGCCCGGTCATTTCTCTCTGGTTTATACGGAATCAGATGCAGAACGAATTTGTTTAATATACTGAGGCCCGAATACCTCCCTTTATTCAGTCCCGTCCTATATCAGTGCGCTGAATATTGGTACATGCTTATATACCCGTTTTTTATGAAGTTTATTTAACTAAGTTCGGGAGGAGCATGGTCATGTGATCCAACCAATCAGTGCAAAGAGGTGCCTATAAATGGCAGTCCCTCACCTCTGTCCCGTGACAGATTTTTTGCAGCATTTGGCCCCGCCCATTTGTCGTCACATCCGGTTTTGAGCGTTGTTGTGCGACGACATGCTTCTCGGCCCGCCACTACTTATCCAGCAAGGATTAATTTCTTTCTACCTGAAAATTTGGGGATATTAATCGACACTTTCCACTTCACACCAGGACGCCGAATCCTACTCTCGCCCCTGCCAGCGAGACGTCCGCCATTTTTTCGCCTCGGTTCCTATCCGGCCCAATCGAGCCGAATCATTAAACAGGGACTGATAAAAGCCTCGAAACGATCACTATTGAACTATATCTTTCGCGCAGGTTTAACGCTATGACTAAATGTCTCCTTTCAGACTACTAACCATTTCCCATTGAGCCTCTCGTACTCATCTAGCAAGCAAGGCAACCGGGCCCAAATTTCGCGCCCTCCACCTTCCACCCTACTCCGCCGAGTACCGGGTTTTTTTTCTAATGCCTCTCACCACCGGTGGCAGGCGCTCGGCAGGTCCGGGCCGCGTCCTAGAGCGCCGGTTTCAATCAGTTCCCTCGCCCGCATACAGTGGCTCCCGCTTCCATTTCACCAAATATTTGTTATATCCGCCAGCGTCGCAATCCGTTTTCCTCATCTGTATTTTTGTCCATAGGATGTTATCTTCAGGTGCTTCCTAGCGTGAGGCTGCCTCCGCTAGCGGCTCAAGCCCTGACCCTATCATCTCTCATTCCTCTGTTTTTAGTTCAACCTGTTCTAAATATCACCAAATATAACAGGAGATTGCCTCCGCAGACCACCGATCCTTATTCATTTAGTACCTCCCCATGCAATCGTTTTGAAACGCACGGATTATTAACACAGGGACCCAAAAAAGTCATTGGTTTTTAATCGATATAATATATGCTTCCCCTTTTTATCGATATTTTCCTCCGCAACTCGGACTTCTCGATCTCAATGTAGACCGTGTTGATTTTTCTTTCCACGTTACTCTTAAAGTATTGTACTTACATCCTTCGTTTTGTATTGATTTAGCTACTGTACAGAAATAATTTGCTCTGCTTTTTCCTCTAGTTGCAAACCTAATAAGCAACCGCTCACGCTTTCATCACAACGGCAGACTTTTGCGCTATCACCACCGGCCCGAATCATACTTTTAAATCAAATCTGTCAGTCAGTTCCGTAGTTTTTCGAGTCGTGCGATCTCACATTTGCCATTATGTAAGTTATCTAGAGGCAGCGTCTCCAGCTGCTGGTGATACGCTACCATACGGACCTAACTCGCTTATTACACACTATTTTAGAATATATTGCGTTTTCTCGTCACAGACCCCCAATACGAACTTACTTTAATGGTTTTTCCCGCTATTAAGACGATCATTTACTGCCGACACCGTGCCTCTATCGTGCCCAGCGTTAAAGTGTCGGCTCGTATGTCCTTCTACAGGACGGTGTTTTGTTCCCTAAGAAGTGCACTAACTAGCTCCATCCTTGCCGCCGACGTTAAAAGCTGTTCCTTATTCGCGTCATACCCTGATGGATATACAGCTTACCAGGGTTTTTCAGCACCCGCAGCAGCGCGCTCCGCATGTTTCCTTCACGTTAGGGGGTTATTTATTTCAAAATCTATCTCTATATTTGTCACCTGCCAGTCGATTCGTTCTTTTGTAGTTGATGGTGGAGCTATGACGCTGATTTTACCTTTTAAATGATGTCTGACATTAATCATTGCTTAATTCTGTCCCAGGATCCCTGCATACTCGAAATATATTATTCCAATCTGCCTCTGCAGATCCCGAGCTGTTTAAATCACATGCCGCACAAGGTAATCTCTTAATCTTCCTTTAAGCGTTTTTTCCTATTTTTAACAAGCCCGTAAAATAAAAACCTGCAAGTATAGACCATGGGAAAGTTGACGTTAGTCATATACCCTGATTCGCAGCATTCATTTAACGCCCGCTGGCGTAATATAGGCTACCGCATTCAATTCCGCATCACGGTTTATTTAACTTGTGGGGAAATCAGTCGCAAAAAAAGTTGGGTTTCCGGTTTAATTTAATGTAACTATGCAATTCCCATATTCGCTGAAAAATCTCAATCTAACCACCCGATGCTTTTCCAGCAGATCTCCCTCACAGTTCAAAAAGTTTTAAAGATCCTGGCATTTTGGCATCGCTGCGTGCAAATCATGGGACCCATCCACCTCCTTCGGGTTTCTGGGTTTTAAGCTATATTTCGGTCATATAGCGTTGTCGTATTTAATCTCTTTAGCCAGTTTTGTTTTAAATGTAAACTAATCTCACCTAAATTTTGTTCTGTCCTACATGCTGCTCTGGTAGCATTCTAAATAAAATTGAAAACGCTCAAATTTTCTAAATTTGTCAACGAAACACTGCGCCCCCTCGCTATGCTTTTACGATGGTCTTCGGAATCAACTTTAACTGCCACGCATGTGCCAGGGAGCAAAATCGTATTTTTTTATTTTTTTCCATCACCGGTAGTTAGCCTGCCGGCATCAGAACTGGATGCAAGTCCATCCCTAGTAAGTCATCATACAAAACCGTTTTTACAAAGTCACCAGGTAAAATCTTGATACCTCGATTTATATTCAGAGACATTTACCCTATCCTCCAAAGGTATTATTCAACGGTAAATCATTTAACCATGAACTCTTTTTTTTTTCTCTACACTGTAAAAATCAAATTGTTGGCCCAATTAATTATTTTTTAGTAACTAAGAAAATTGGTTTAACTTATTATATATATATATTTTGCCCGTCCAACATTTCATTAATTGGATTTTTTAAAGTGTAAGGAAATCCACACCTGGAACTAATTAATTTGCTCGTTTCCAACACCTGAGCATTCCCGCTGTTACCAATCACATTCGCATGTTCACATGCCAATTCAATCGTGTTTT
Source organism: Misgurnus anguillicaudatus (assembly GCF_027580225.2). Classification (NCBI taxonomy): domain Eukaryota; kingdom Metazoa; phylum Chordata; class Actinopteri; order Cypriniformes; family Cobitidae; genus Misgurnus; species Misgurnus anguillicaudatus. The sequence goes on from NW_027395284.1 coordinate 4,861,452, forward strand.
TTCTAATTGCTCAGCGCTTGCATATCAGCTCTTATTTCACGTAAATTTCTATCAGCATTTGCTGCTTGTCTAAACCTCATTATATTGTCATTAAATAACAATAGTTTTCTTTTTAAGCTCTGCTATTTGCATTACTGCACATTTCCCCCAATCAGAAACTATGCAAAGTTTCTTTCTTCTGTTTATTAGTCTTGCCCCTTCAAAGTGCTGGGTGAGCCCCATTCGACCGCAGGTGGGACCTACCCGTCTGGTGCTGTGAGCATTCCAGCTAAAGCTCCCGCAGACGCTGCGAGGGTCCTCCCTGTCAAACACTTAAATTCGATGCCCAGTTTTGCTCCAAAAAATTCACGCCTTTTAATATATGCACTCTTGTTTCGACTGCATATGGGGTCTACCTCTCCGATGCCATGGGCATTTCAGCTCCGTTTCCGGATTTTTCTTTGTTGGGCATCTCATTTATTCAACAGTTAAGTCATTCAGGCTAATTAAGTGGCATTAATTTTTATAATCTAATCTTCGGCAAACCTTCATCAGCTATAAACAACTCTAAAACTCTCACCCGTCATCAAAACTATATTTAGAAATAAGCCCATTCGCCCAAACTCCATGCCGCCCATTACAATTGACTTAATGTCTAGGTGCCTTTCCGCCTTTCGGCTCGGTCACCACTCCCTCTACCACTCCATCCATACTGCCCGCACGCTGGACGCAGTGTTCATTTTGTGTTTTTTGCTTTTTTCACTGTTCAGGATTTGCAGTCATCTAAAATTTCAGTCCAGTCATCTACCCTACAACTTCTGATTAAAAAGTTCTAAAACCTTGATACAATCTCGTTTTTCTTCAAACAAAGTAAGACTTTCAAATTTAAGAAGGGGCACTTTCTATTTTCAGTTTACCGAACCCCATCCAATTATATAATTCGCTACTAAATTACCTGCAGTACAGACGATCCTGGTCGAAACTTGTTTTGATCCTCTTTTCATCGACAACCGAATTTAATTGGCTACAAGATTTTGGTAAGATTTGTTTTAATCCAGTCTGATATCCAAGCAATTAAATTTTCATTCAGATAATTCATTCAGCATCAGTGCCCCAACCACTCCCGCTCCAAACGGCCTCTCTAATCAACAAACTTAGGCCCTCAGTTGCCGGATGTCAGAATCATTCAAATTCTACATTAGGTTCAACCACTTGCATATCAGAAAATCTTGTGTACGCCTAGTTTGTTTTATTTGTTTCACCTGCACATTCATTAAAATGAATAAATAATTATATGTATATTTATCTGCGTGCGTATATATATGTACAGTATTCGTATATATTTTTTCCCAGCATTTTTTTTTTCACACACAGTTGCACTCTACCGTGCACGTCGTTGTATGGGCTCCCCGTTTGTAGGCAGTGCGGGATTTTCTTTCACCAATTTAAGTTTCGCCCCTTCAAATCGCTGGTCGAGCCCCATCACTCATAATTTTCTTACCTTTATATTTTCATGTTGAATTTGCAACAGGACCTACCCATCCAATGCTGTGAGCATCTCCGCAAAAGCTCCCTCTGGATGCTGCGAGGGTCCTCCTGGTCGGACACCAAATTTTTGCCTTTTTAACCCTATTCTAGAGCCTTCCTGTTTGACTGCAGGCGGGACCTACCCGTTCGATGCTGTGAGTATCTCCGTTAAAGCTCCCTTCGGACGCTGCGAGGGTTCTCCCGGTCGAACACCAAAATTTTTGCTTTTTAAACCTTATATCAAGCATTTCCTTTTTAATACAGGCGGGACCTACCCATCCGATGCAGCGAGCATCTTCGCTCAAGCTCCCTTCGGATGCAGCGAGGGTCCTCCCGGTTGGACGCTTAATTTTGCTTATTTAAAAAACAAAAAATTATCGTAAAGCATCCCCGTTTGACTGCTGGCAGGAACTTCCCGTCTGATGCCGTGAGCACCTCAGCCAAAGCCCCCGTCAGATGCTGCGAGGGTCTTCCCGGTCAAACGCCTAATTTGAATTTTGCTTGTCTTGCTTATTAAATTTCTCACCGTCCTCACCAGCATTTCCCCTCTGCATGTGGAGACGTCTCGTTCGATGCTGCTAGCATCTCAACCAAAGCTCTCGTTGGACACTGCAGCGGCCTTCCAGTGAATTGGCCTTAACTCGTTTAATTCCGCATCTTGTTCTAGTTCGCAAATGCGCTCCCCGTTTGACTGCTGGAGGGGCTTTCCCGTCCGATGCTGCGAGCATCTCAGACAATGCCCCCGTCGGATGCTGCGAGAGCCCTCCCGGTCAAACCACTAGTTTTTCCCACCGCTTTCTATAGGTCTTTACGCTTACACTTTTTGGGGATGTTTTTTCTGGCTGCTGTCTGTCATTTGTGGCATTTTTGGGGAGTACTCTGGGTTCGGGCTAAAATTCCGAGCTCGGAGCCCTCTCCTCGGACAGCACGCCAAATATGCTTTATCTCATTCCCTATCGATTACATGTTAATGCGAACTCGTGAAATGAAGTTTATTTAACTAAGTTTGGGAGGAGCATGGTCATGTGATCCAACCAATCAGTGCAAAGAGGTGCCTATAAATGGCAGTCCCTCACCTCTGTCCCGTGACAGATTTTTTGCAGCATCCCTCCTCCACCCCATCACCTCACTCTCATCTAGATTCATTCATCACAGTTAAAGAGAGGGGAGTACTCTGGGTTCGGGCTAAAATTCCGAGCTCGGAGCCCTCTCCTCGGACAGCACGCCAAATATGCTTTATCTCATTCCCTATCGATTACATGTTAATGCGAACTCGTGAACTGCCCTTTTAATAAACGGCAAAACCGCGGGCCTCACGGCAGACTTCCTCTCTGCGATGGGTTCAGTCTGACATTAAAACACCTAGACATACTGCTCTGCTCCGTGAGCCGTTCGGGTCACCGTCACTACTGAGGCTCGTGCACCTGAACGGCTGAGCTCTGGTCTTCGCAGCACAGCTGCGTCGACAGAGAACGAACTGTCTGGGGGAGGAGGGCCTAAGTCACGCCTCAGCTGGACTGCCCTGAAATGTTTTCTGTGTGCTGTTTATCCAAAACATACTGTGTAATACTGTCGGTTATGCGACCTCACTATAGTGGCGAACGGTATTGAATTCCTCTAAAAAGAGTAATTTCCGTGCTTACTATACTGTGTATTGACACCCCACGGCTGTACGGTGTCTCTAAACACATTTTCGCCTTACTGACAAGCAATCAGTAATACGCACACACGGCCCGCTGTCCATAATTCTATCGACGCTTGCCGAAAAAACCCCGGTTTGGCCATATACTGTGTATTGACACCCCACGGCTGTACGGTGTCTCTAACACCTTTCTGCCAAATTCGCTCGCAGCCCACCTCAGTTTTTCCGCTACGATGCTGACAGCGCAAACGAGCACGGTCTTACGCCTGTCATTCTCTCTTCCTAGAGAGACGGCAGCCTCAGACTTTTGCATGGCTCCAAGCGTTTGAATCGCGCCCTCTCCGGACGGCCACTCAAAGGCTTGCAGCCAAGCGGTTTATGACCTTTTTCGGCCATATAGCTGATTTATATCAGCGGATCTGAAGACGCTCACACCTCCGCTCCGCTCCAATACTCGGAGATATTAAGGGTAATATCAACCTCAAGTGAGCTTGCTACCCGCCACAATAAGTTTCAAAGCTCAAAGCGCGCGCACAGTCAGACTCGCGGCATCTCGTTTTAGATGGGCTCACACACCCCTCTAACGAGCCTCAGAAAGCTGAATATCGTGACATTCTGTTTATAAGTCCACTTAAGTTTGACTAAGCAAAGGTCCCGCCCCGAGCTGACGGCCGGGAAGCTTATGCTTAAGTTACACACGGCTGCATGAAGTGCTACCATTACGAGATCGCCAGCATCTGCTGTGGGTTGAACACGCTTTACGACGGCAATCAGCCTTCGGCGCGTGGAACGCCCGTTTGTCTCATATCAATCACCTTGTACTGTACATACGGTCCATTAAGGGGATGATTTTAGCACTGCAGCACTCTCGACCGTGTTATTGTGATAATGCAGTCGGGCAAACTACGGTGGTTTCATTATTTATTGAACCAGACTGAGATCTCGCCCCCTGTACAAGCTGGCGAGTCATCTCCTTTTATAAACTCATTGCATCGCTTTATAAGCTATGTTCACTCGGAGTGATACGCATCTCGTGCTTAAACTACCAAGATGCAGTATTAACCCGTTACGATGGGCGTGCGGAGATTGCATCCGTGGGACACGACATACATTATGTGCCTTATGACACGTTGACACGAGCTGCTAGGACCCCTTTCGCGAGGCGTCCTTATGCAAAGTGTGATCTACTCTGTCTAGTGACAGCGAAAAGTATATACCCCTCGCGAATTGTGGGTGGAACACTTTTCTCCTCACTACAGAGGCTCGTGCACGGCGGTTTTCTCCCCCTACGTATATATATGTGGCGGTGATAACAGCGAACCACGCTTTTATGAATGACCATTCACTTTATTCATAAGCCTGTCATTTCTCAGATGCGGACGGTGCCCGAGACGCAGCGCTCTGGAACTGTCCAAGGTCCTGTATGACAGATACGTCTGACGTACATCAGACGATCAGCTGTTCATCAGCGTCACAGATCACTCACTAGCGCACCTGTCAATACAGGTTATTTATGGTTATTTATGGATCATGACAATGAAGTCTACTCCATGTATGGATTAGATCCTCGGGCATGGTATTAGAAGAAGTTTCTCATTTGACATTTGTGACACGGCCGGCTGGTCCCCGCCGTCCACGTTGTCAGTTTACAGCTTCGACATCCCTGCTTCGCGCACTACTGAGGTTTGTTGCATTAAAGGTGCGCCGCGTAAGCTCATCTGTATGCACGATATGGGTTTTAATTATATGCGTCCACCGTGCGCTTAGAGAAGCTCACATATGCACGCTATAACATTTCGGTATACACTAAAGATGCGCTCTGAAAAGCTCATCCGTATACACGGCTGTGACACATACATACATTGTTGTTCATCTGTGTACGTTCACGGTGCCTTGGGTGCCCACGGTTACGTTCATCAATCATATCTGTACACATTCACAGTGCGTTCTGTGCACTGATTTATCTATATGCATTCACGGTGCACTGAAGGGTTCACCCGTGTGCGCACAACTTATTATCAGAACACATGACGGTGCGCTTGAGAATCTTGCCGGCCTGTGCATTATAACACTCTGATTCATCTATATGCATTCACGATGTATTCAAGTGTTCACCTGTGCCCGTGCAATTTATAGTCAATACACATTTACGACGCGCTTGGAAAGCTCACCGATCTGTGCACTATAATACTACCTATATGCATCCCGATGCGCTCGAGGGCGTACCTGGGTTCACACTATTGTGGTATCTGTATAATCCCACGCTACGAACCGTTCTGCCGCATATTATAGTCAGATCGGCCGTTCGTGAGCTTCGCAGATCACTCACTACGTATGTCTGTTGCTTACAGTGGTTATTTAGATGGATCGTTGAAACCATCGCACTGGTTCACGCCCCTCTATGATCTATGTCCTATATAGAGCCCACTCTGTGCGAGTTGGCTGCTTCTTGGACTTGGTCTACAGGGGTATCTATATTTGATATCTGCTACACGGCCGGCTGGTCTTCGCCGTCTACGTTGTCAGATTGTACAGCTTAGACGTCCCTGCCCTACGAGCGCAGGTTCTCTCGGCTCAATCATGCACGAGAAACTTCATGCGTTTTATGTGTACACCACGGTGCGCTCAGCGAGCTCACCAACGTGACTCTGAATTTACTTATCTCGCACACTCGCGGCACGCTCGGTATCTCGCCGTTTTGTGCTATGTTATGTGCCCCGGTGCGTTTAAAACCCCACCGTGTGCGCATCAACATTTTATATGGTGCTTACACATTTGCTTTAAAGCTGTGAATATGCCAGGTATAGGGCCACACGCAGTGTCTCTCCGGTAAGGCACTTCTGTACGTTGTGTATGTACGGCGTGATGGGATTACGTCACGCAATGCGAAGTGAACCGTATTGGAAGGGAACGCTTGGGTTACTCACGTAACCCCGGTTCCCTGAAATAATGGGAACAAAGCATTGCGTCACTTGCCGTGCTACAAACGTCTACGCAGCAAGTGTTATTCGGCTGCGCGCTTCAGTCGAATAATAATGAGCTCCTGACGCTTGAACCGCGCTTATATAAGGACGTTTGCATCCCACGCGCGGGTTCAAACGTTATTGGTCTGTACTTTGTACAGACGTTAACCAATAGGCTTCAGTCACGGAGTAAACAGGAGTTTCCCCCATAGCGTCAGCTAACTGACGCAATGCTTTGTTCCCGTTATTTCAGGGAACCGGGGTTACCGCTCATTTAAACGACGCATCGATAGTTTTTGTCACTATGTGCTCAGTTAATCTACATCAGTACGCAGCTCCGTGTCTCACTCAGAACCTCAAGAACGCGCATTCGCGCAGGAGGATTACATTATACATTGTAGAGATGATAGATAGAGAGAGAGAGAGGTAAGAATGGTGCACACATCGAAAAAACTTAATAGAAGTCTAGAAACAAAGTATTAAAGTATGTATAGCCGTGTCAATCATCTTATTACAATATGTTAACTAGATAACTGGATACAACTTACTGTATAGTTTAATAAAATAATGTATTTTGATTATACAAATCAATTACAACCTAACTATACTGATTGTTTAACTAACAGCTGACCAGATTAGGGAATCTCTATGGCTAATTTATAAGATATATTGCTGAAACAGTAGGCCTATGTTGTTTTTCTTGTTAATTGAGTCGTTTTGGGTAGTCTATCTTATGCCTAGAATTAGTCAAGGAGGTTGATTCTTATAACTTCCTTCAAAGTTTGATCAATTGTGCATAATGACATGTGCAACAAATGCATATAGGGTGTCAGACTCATAGATTTGCATAATTTAAAGTTCAGGTTTTAAAGTTTGGGTCAACCTGTGGCACAGCTTTAAAGCTGAAAGTTATCAAATTCTATCAGAGGTCCAAAATGTCATTGAAACACACCAGTGGCTTTCCTCCCTCCTAACAGAGCATCCCCACAAAACAAACCCCAATTTAACCCCTGAACATATACTATATTCTCATTATTTTTTTAACACATCTATAGTTATGTGCTGGCACAGAGTTATACCCTTTTGACTCCAAACAGAAACAGCAACGTGTGCGGCATGACATAAGGAGCAACCTGGATCTGTTTTTTTCGCTCTTCTTTATTCTTTTTTTATGTATTATAGAAGTATCGGATCGGGACTCGGTATCAGCAGATACTCAAAATCAAATGACTTGTACTTGGACTCGAGGGCAAAAAAAACCTGATCGGGACATCCCTACTTTTAAGGACAGTCCTAAATTAAGACATTTGTTTGACTTATCTCAACTGAAAATAACGTGCACATATAGATCTTAAAATATGCCAGTGCCATTAATTTGTCTCAAGATACACACCAGTAGCATCTTTTTCTAAGGCATGTTTATAAAAGATGTTTTAACAATTTAATTTAACTAAGGCCTAGTCCTGGCTTTAGCTTAGCCTTGTCTGTAGAGTGTTCATTTAACAATAGGGGTTTTGCTGTGTACATACACATATCGGTGTGTTATATAAATAATGTACATCCATGCATTTTTTTTTATCCAAAATTAAAGTTTGTTGCCTCTAATTCAGTGTTTTTGAATGTCCTGCTATCAACTTTCTGGAAGTATCTGAAGTCAACATGAATCACGAGGCGCTCAAGCATTTTGAACTCCTGCTGTCGTAACTCTCTCCTTTAAGAGCTGAGTGTTGAACTTCATTAAACTTTTTAGCCTAAACTGTCAAATGTGACCACTTAACTAACCAATAAACTTCAGTCTTACTAAGTCTTCTTTGTGTGTTTGCAGTGATGTTTTTTAACATGTATAAAATACTGATAAAACTATAAAACTGCACACTTACCTTTATAATGAGAGTCAAACAGGGCAGCAAAAAGGTCCCCGGTTCAAGCCCTGGCTAAGTCAGGTGGCCTTTCTGTGTGGGGTTTGCATGTTCAACGTGGGTTTACTCCAGGTATACCGGTCTCTTCCTACAGGTAAAAACATGTACACAGCAAAATCCCCAGAGTTAAATCAAATCTGCTGGTTGTACATATTGTCCCAATCTTACAGAGAGTTAAAAGTAACTCTGAAGTTGAGTTAAAAGCTGCAATCAGTCATTTTATCCTCTCTATCACCATCTCTGTTTGAAACCTAAAATTGCATTTACGTCTTACAGTACTTGTAGACAGGGATGGGCAGTATTTCAAATACATGTATTTAAAATACGTATTTGAAATACAAAATAGTATTTTGTATTTTGTATTTTAAAGCCTTTGAAAAAAATGAAATGTAATTTGTATTTAAATACATTTAAGATGAGTATTTTTGTATTTTTAAAATACTCAAAATACTTTGAGCCAGTCAACCAGTCAGGGTGCTGTTTTCATGCATCAACAAGTTCAGACCAGACACCAGAGTTCAGGTAAGCAAATATATCTGTGCAGCTTTTAGTGGGCAATAATTGAAATGTTGGAGTAGGAAAAAGCAAGGGCGATTGAATTATTGGGTGTGATGTGATTTGTGTTATTATAACTGTCGCGAAAGGAAATTCAAATTCACACTTGCACGTTGCACGACTGAGACAGAATGTGGAACGCTGACAAATTGGCCTACACTTTTGACTTAAAGGAAAACCACCATCAATAGTTTACTATGTTCTTACCTCAACTTAGACAAATGAATACATAACTATCTATTTTCAATGCATGGAGGAAGAGCACTTAGTTTGCAACATTTCGACCTCAGCGCGCAGTAACATCTTCACAGTAGTGATGATGTTACTGCGTCAGAGGTCGAAGTGCTGTGCAAACTAAGTGGTCTTCCGCCATACAATATAGTTCTCATTTTTTATTCACTTAAAAATCATGTTTTATTTTGTGCCACCATACTTACTCATGTAACTACTCATGTAACAGTCTTTGAATGGGGAAAACATGGAAGTGTTTGGTGGCTTCTAAATTCTTCCCACGAATTTCCGTGGCATAGTCACAGAATTTTTTGCTAATTTTTCCGTGGCATTCTCACGGATCTCCGCATATTTCCGTGGCCCTGCCACAGACTTTCTTTTCCGTGGCATTCTCACGGATTGGTTACTCAACTGTTTGGTCCTATTTTCTTACCATATGGTTAGATTTACATAAAATGACATCCCTACCCAAACCCAACTCTAACCCCAATGCCAGGCGACAATTGATTAAAGTCTAGAAAATATAAAAGAATACATCAGAAAAAATAGTATAAACATATACTTAAAGTGACATACTAACGCAAACACCAAATCTAAACCGAAGCGACAATGGTTTGAAAATAGGAAAAAACAGTTGAGTAACCAATCCATGAGAATGCCACGGAAAAGAAAGTCTGTGGCAGGGCCACGGAAATATGGGGAGATCCATGAGAATGCCACGGAAAAATGAGCAAAAAAAATCTGTGACTATCCCACGGAACTTTGTGAGATCATGTTGAAGGAATAAATGGGACTAGGCTAAATGCTAACACATTCATGACACGCTGTGCAAAGATGAAGTGCACATATTGAAAAAAGATAGGCATGTATTCATTCATCTAAGTTGAGGTAAGAACATAGAAATATTTTGAAAAACTGTGGGGTTTCCTTTAAAGGCCCTTTCACACGTGACGCGGCAAGTGGTGGAATCAGCACACAGTTGTTGATTTTTTTTTAGCTTTGTGCAGTTGAAGCCTTGTTTACACTTTTGCAATTCACATGGCTCTACTCTAAGGCTTGAACCTGCTGAACCTGCAGCCTCCTCAGTAAACCTACAAGACTTTTATGCTTGACGTGCTCTCCGTTGTATTATTCTGTGAAATGACAAAGGGCGACTCGTGAGTAATTGTTCTCAAAACCATCAAAAAGCAGCGATGAGAGAAAGTAGATTGCCGAATAATTTTTCAAACACTCGTCTTGTGAGAAGTAAATACGTGGATTTCTTCACATATAAACTGTTTAGGTTGTGGGTCGACGACACATGAAAAAGTTTTTACTTGAATGGGTGTTCATAAGGCTGACATGACACATTCATAACCATGACATGACACGTGTCATGAATATGAAGGAGATTTTATGGACGTTTATGACAACTGTCATTAAGTGTCATAAGTGTGAATTTTGTCATTTTTATTGCAAAGATGACATTGTTTTAGATGTCTTTGTATGACAACTTGACATTAACCCATACATCATAACTTGTCATGACAACTTGACATTAACCAAGACAACATAACTGACGACTTTGTACCAGTGATACAAATTGAATGTATCATTAAAATGTCATTAAGTGTTAATACTCTGTTAAATAGTTTTATAACAGTGTCATGAATATTCTTCAGTTCATAATGTTTATTTGACCGAATATTAATAATATTTGACATAGTATTAACACTTAATGACATTTAAATCACAGTTTAATGCAATGTTAACCCACAAAGCTAGGTAGTTTGTTAAGTTTGATAATTATTGTTTATGATTTATAACAAGTTGTGTTGTATTGGTTTATGTGTCAAGTTGTCATAACAAAGATATCTCAAACAATGTCATCTTTGCATTAAAAATTACATAGTTGAGCAAATGACACTTAATGGCAGTTGTCATAAATGTGCATAAAATCTTCTTCATGTTCATGACACGTGTCATGTTATGATTATGAAGGTGTCATGTCGGCCTTATGTCGGCAGTTGCACACATCTAAATGCTTTTTGGCATTCAGAAATAGACCCAGATAGATTTCAGCCTAATAGGGATACTTACACTGAATCACTAATTTCACATGTATTTTCTGTATTTTCAAAATACAAAATACTGTATTTGTATTTAAATACATTTTTCCTCACAGTATTTTGTATTTGTATTTAAATACATTTTTTGACACAGTATTTTGTATTTGTATTTGAAATACATTTACATGTATTTATGCCCATCTCTGCTTGTAGAGTTATTTTCTTAACTTAGGTTTAGATGTTTGCTGTTTCATTTAAACTCACCATTATTGTACTCAGTGGTTGTTTTAGTAAGACTAGACTCTTAGTTGTTAGTTTTTTCCAACTGCTATAATTTTGTGTGTTTAAAACATGTTATGTTATAGCAAAGAAAAAACAATACTGCAACTCCATAGTAATGTTTAGTACATAAATTCTTAACATTGTCAGCATCTAGAAACTTATGTGCAGGTGTAGTGTTTACACACTTATCAGAAGTATCCTTTTCCATTAATTATGTGAGACTGTAGTATATATCCAGCACTCTCATGGCAGTTTGTCATTCTGAACAATGTTGAGGGACTTCAAAATTACCCGCACTACAATGTAGACACACAAACATCAAGAATCAGAGTATGAATCTCAACAAGGGTGACAAAGAAAATGGTTAAAATGTTCATTATTTGTTCCTGCCACAGTGCATTCTGGGAGTTTTGGATAAGATTTGTAATTTGTTGATACCCAGCATGAATTGCAGCATGAAGCTTTTCATTTTATTTTCACCATCATTGTGATTTATACTCTGATACTTCTGTGTGCAAACACTACACCTGCACATAAGTTTTCTAGATGCTGATGATGTTTAGACTTTATGTACTAACACCACTATGGAATTGTGCTGTTGTATTTTCTTTGCTATAACAAAACATGTTTTAAACAAACATAGTTATAGCAGTTGGAAAAATTAGCAACCAAGAGTCAAGTCCTACTAAAACAACCACTGATCACAATAATGGTGACTTTAAATGACAGCCAACATCTAAACCTAAGTTAAGAAAAAAATTCTACAAGTTAGATGTAAAACGCAATTTAGGTTTCAAACACAGATGGTGATAGAGAGGATAAAGTTACAGATTGCAGCTTTTAACTCTGCTTCAGGGTTACTTTTTAACTCTCTGTAAGATTGGGACAATATGTACAACCAGCAGAGTTGATTAAACTCTGGGGATTTTAGACTGTTCTTTCATTTGATATTTTATGTTTATTTAAAGAATATAATTTTTCTGTAAGGCATTAAACTAAAACTGGGTGGCAACTTAAAAAAAAAAAACGCTGACGGGGAAAGAGTTCAGCATGCTTCCAAGCATATTTGATCATCACTTTACAGTGTTTCCTCTAGGATTTTTTCCAGCTGTGGCGGCAGGGGGCGCCCATGATGATTATAAATGTACATTATTTTTTTAATGTAGAATATAGGCTACAGTAAACTAACATGTATTTTTTTATCATTTTCATGCTGTCATTTACATTTCCTTATATTTATAGCATATTGCTTTTCTATGTTTAATCTAAACTGTATTTTCTTAAAAAATACGTAAGTTTTATGGCTTCATACGGATCTTTCATTGTAGTTTTAATGTAGTGTGCAAGTTCGTGCTCATGTTTAGCGTTACAGAGCTGTTGCAAAGTCACGCACAGTCCTGTTTGATAATCCGCACCGCTGTGATTTGACAGAACACCTGACCAGTTATCCCACATCAGCAGCAATTTATTCCAGCATTCCACACACGGCCTGTTTGACATAAAGAGCCTGACCCGGTCACACCGCAAATCGCGCAGCTAAATATAAACCTTTAACGTTCTTCAGACAGAGCTTAAACACAAATAAGCCATTTAAAAACTGCTACCTATCGGAATCGAGTCGAATTTTGGTCTTGGATGTTAGACCTGCAGTTTAGCCTACTCTTGCTTATTGAGTCCCAACCTGCATGTACAACGCAAATGACACGTTAATATTATTACACCCGTTACATCAAATACTATGCGGTTCACCCGCGGGTACCCCGATCCTGCTGTCTGAAAACATATGAAACCGTCTCACCGTCTGCCTCAAGTTTTTATTACCAACGTCCGTCTCTTCCACGGGAATAATGTAAGTTTCCTTCCAAACAGATTTGACTATAAATGTCTTGCAGTCCCATATAAGTAGTATTCAGTGTTTAGCCTTTTGTTTTTGGACAAACATCTTATCATTTAATGTGAAACTTTGTGAGGGTCGATCTAAAGCACAGAAGATTGACTGACAGCTGAGCGGTCAGCAGCGCGCTGCGCTTATAGTCTATATTCTGAATAACTAATGGCCTGATAAATTGATAATATGAGTACAGTGATTCCAAATGAATGTCCAAAAAACTTGTAATATGTTAAATCGAAAGTTTAATCATGTCTTTTCTCGCAGTCCAGCGCTGCGTCCCTGTATATGCGCATGTGAAAAGCGTACATTGAATGTACTTACCACAGATGAATTAAACCCACCTGAGGTGCAACGCATAGTTGTCGAACATGTCATTAAAAATGACACTTCTGCAGTGCAAACACATTCAAAATGGCTGCGTTCCTTTTCTGGTAGGGTTCCAAAACCCCCCGGTGAGGCTGACTTTGATACATGGTGCCTCCATGTTGACCTTCTACTACAAGATTCTATGCCTCCAGATGTTCAGCGGAGAAAGATCCTTGAAAGTCTCTTACCCCCAGCCTCAGATGTAGTCAAACAATTGGGTTCCACTGCTCCTCCAAAAGATTATGTAAAGCTCCTTGATTCTGCTTACGGGCTGGTAGAGGATGGCGATGAGATCTTTGCCAGGTTCCTAAATACTCACCAGGATGCCGGTGAAAAAGCTTCCGACTACTTACAGAGATTACAGACCATTCTTAGCACTGCTGTCAGGCGGAGCGGAGTAAAGGAGTCCTCTGCAAATCGGCACCTACTAAAACAGTTCCAACGTGGGTGTTGGGATCACTCTTTGATACTTACTCTTCAGCTTGAGTCTAAGGCAAGAACACCACCTGACTTTGCTGAGTTGTTGTTGCTTTTAAGAACTGAAGAAGACAGAAGAGCTGCAAAGCTTGACAGGATGCAGAGACACATAGGTAGTTCGAAGCATAAAGCTGCCAGTCATGTCCAGTTAGCTACAAATGTCTCTGCTTATGGTGATTCTGGATTATTGCAAGCTTGTCTGTCTGAGACTGAGGCCTTGAGAAGGCAGGTGGCCGATTTAAAATTGCAGTTAGAATCTTCAAAATCTAAAAAGAACGAGAGACATGAACCTGAATTAGTGAAAAGTCCAAAGCAAATGCCAGCCAAAGTTGAGACAAATGTGCAACATGTAACAAGTAAACCGCCAAAGCCGTGGTTCTGCTTTAGATGTGGAGAAGATGGCCATGTAGCCAGACTCTGTGAAGGCTCCATAAACAAAGCCCTTGTAGACAGAAAGTACAAAGAGCTAAAAGCTAAACAGGATGATTGGACAAAGAGAACTGGCATGCCGTTACACCAGAGCGGGTTTCAGTAATGGGACATACTGGGACCCTTTGCCAAATAAAGTGTCCCAATGAATTGAAAAGAGAAGCTATACAAAATCAAAACCCTTCCAATGGTTTAGCTAATGATAGTGAGCTAACTTCTAGTATCATAGGTCCCAAATGTACAGCTGAAATCATCATTGAAGGAAAGCCTTGTATTTCCCTTCTTGATTCAGGGTCACAGGTGACAACTGTGTCCAAGTCTTTTTATGATACTTACTTATCATCCTGTCCAATCCTTTCTTTAGACAATCTTATTGAGGTTGAGGGAGCTGGCGGGCAGACCGTGCCGTATTTGGGCTACATAGAAGTTGACATGCATTTTCCTGAAGATATCACCGGAAAAGCTGAAACTGTCACCACACTAGCCCTTGTCATTCCTGATTACAAATTCAATCTTGAAATCCCAGTACTTGTCGGCACTAACACTCTTGATATTTTGTTCAGATCTTGTGCCACAACCAGAAATGGCCATACTGTTCTTAAAGGACTACCTCCATACTCCGCTTTAGTCCAAACCCTGTTGCGCAGACACACCATTGAACAACGAAATGGAAAAGTGGGCCAAGTCAAACTGAACGGGAGACAGAGCATCAAAATACCTGCTGGTCAAAAGATGGTTTTGGATGGATACGTGAGGGGCGTGTCTACAGCCACAAATGCATCCCTTGTGGTGGAGCCATGCGCTCACTCCAACCTTCCTAGTGGCTTACTTCTTTGCAGTTATGTCCTCACGAGTCCTAGAAGAACGTCATTTAAAGTGCCTATTCTTCTTCAGAACGAAACTGCCCACGAAATAACACTTCCAAGAAAGTGCTGCTTAGCTGAGCTTTGTGTTCCATCTGTTCTGTCATCACTGAAGGAGACTCCTGTGGAAGAGAAAGAGTCAAAATTTCTTCCCTCTGCAGTGGTTAGCTGCAATGCCATGTGTTCCACTAACCATGATAATAAGATCTCTTTTGATTTCACCAACTCACCTCTCTCTGAAGAGTGGAAAAACAGGATTACAGAAAAGCTTCATTCCATTTCTGACGTCTTTGCAACAAATGATCTTGATTATGGACATACCACAGCAGTTAAGCACAAAATTCGCCTTTTTGACCCAACCCCTTTTAAACAACGGGTGAGACCTATCCATCCTTCTGATTATGAGGCTGTAAGATTACATTTACAGGAACTCAAAGATGCAAATATCATTCGGGAGTCTGAAAGTCCATTCGCCTCACCCATAGTTGTGGTGAAAAAGAAAAATGGGTCCATCCGCCTCTAGATAGATTATCGGAAGTTGAATAATCAAACAATAAAGGATGTCTATGCACTGCCCAACATTGAAGAGACGTTCTCCGCCTTAACAGGATCTAAATGGTTTTCAGTTATGGACTTGAAATCTGGGTATTATCAAGTCGAGGTAGAAGAGGAGGACAAACATAAGACAGCAGTTGTGACACCAATGGGTTTCTGGGAATTTAACAGATTGCCACAAGGGGTCACAAATGCACCCAGCACTTTCCAACGTGTCATGGAAAAATGTGTGGGCAGCCTGCACCTGAAAGAAGTTCTTGTCTTTCTTGACGATCTAATTGTTTTCTCAAACAGTCTGGAGGAACATGAAGAACGCCTCATGAGAGTCTTAAACAGATTAAAAGAGTTCGGTCTTAAGCTTTCCCCTGATAAGTGTCATTTCTTCATGAAATCAGTGAAGTATCTTGGCCACATTGTTTCGGAAAACGGTGTGGAGACTGACCCAGATAAAATCTCGGCACTTACTACCTGGCCGAAACCCACAAACATCCGTGAACTGAAATCATTCTTAGGATTCACTGGGTGTTATCGGAGATTTGTCCGGGACTACTCAAGGATTGCAAAGCCTCTAAATGCACTTACGGCTGGTTATTGTCCACACCGGAAGAAAAAAGATTCCAGATCTCCCTCCAACATTGACTTTAAGAAGCCTTTTGGTAGCAGGTGGACACCAGAGTGTGATGTTTCTTTTCAGACTTTAATTGAGAAGCTCACCAGCGCTCCAGTGTTAGGGTTTGCAAATCCTAAGTTGCCGTACATCCTTCACACAGATGCCAGCCTGCAAGGCCTAGGAGCTGCCTTATATCAAGAGCAAGAAGGCCATCTGAGGGTTATCGCATTTGCCAGCAGGGGGCTATCAAATTGTGAGAAACGTTATCCCACCCACAAGCTGGAATTTTTAGCCTTAAAGTGGGCCATAACTGAAAAATTCTATGATTACCTGTATAGAGTTGAGTTTGTTGTCATGACAGATAATAACCCGCTGACGTATATACTGACATCAGCCAAGCTCGATGCTGCTGGACACCGTTGGCTTGCTTCTTTATCAAATTTCAATTTCAGCCTTCAATATAGAGCAGGAAAGAAAAACCTGGATGCCGATGGACTGTCCCGTCGACCACACCCTCAATCAAATGCAGATTTCAGTTGTGAAGCTGAAGATGATCGTGTTTCTCAATTCCTTGCTCAGTTTATGAGAGAAGGGAATGGAACCTCATTTCCAAGTGAAGCAGTGAAAGCCATTGGCAGGAGACATCAGTTGCATGAGCTTGAAAGAGAGGAAGGAGAAGGAGATCCGATACTTACTGCTGTGGAATGTTTGGCCATGAATGCTGATGCCATTCCAACTGAGTTTGTGCAGGCAGATTTACTTCCTGGGTCGAGCACTCTCCCCAGGATGTCACCGCAAGAGTGGATTGCTGAACAGTCACAGGATCCTATGATAAGCAGAGTGATTGAACTTTTAAAAACTTGCAAACGACTCTCTTACCGCGTCAGACGTAGAGAACCCAGAGAAGTGCAGTTGATGCTCAGAGTTATGGGCCAATACACCTTCATAGATGGAGTACTATACAGGAAACGTACTGACCGAGGAAATCAGTTCCATCAACTTGTCCTTCCACAGAAGTTCAGAGAAATTGCACTGGAAGCCCTGCATGATTCAGTAGGTCATATGGGAGGAGAGCGTACTTTGGATCTGGTCCGCACCCGCTTTTACTGGCCAAGGATGTTTCTAGATGTGGAACACAAAGTCAATACATGTGAAAGGTGCATCAAGAGAAAAGCCAAAGCCCAAAGAGCATTTCCTTTAGTTAATATTGAGACCAGCAGACCTCTAGAACTTGTCTGTATGGACTATCTCTCTCTCGAACCGGATGGCCGTGGTACAAAGAACATCCTCGTTATCACGGACCATTTTACTAAATATGCAGTGGCAGTCCCAACATCTGACCAAAAAGCCAAAACCGTGGCTAAAACTCTGTGGAATAACTTCTTTGTACACTACGGGATCCCAGAACGTTTGCACAGCGATCAAGGACGTGATTTTGAATCGGCTG
Organism: Misgurnus anguillicaudatus; assembly: GCF_027580225.2. Classification (NCBI taxonomy): domain Eukaryota; kingdom Metazoa; phylum Chordata; class Actinopteri; order Cypriniformes; family Cobitidae; genus Misgurnus; species Misgurnus anguillicaudatus. The sequence continues at coordinate 4,879,236 of NW_027395284.1, forward strand.
TAATAAAAGATCTTTGTCTCTTGTTAGGGATAAAGAAGACGCAAACTACTCCTTACCATCCGCGTGGAAATCCCGTAGAGCGGTTCAACCGCACACTGCTTCAAATGCTTGGAACCCTTCAAGAGGAAGATAAAGTGAGATGGCGTGATCATGTTCAACCGCTGGTACACGCCTATAACTGTACCAAGAATGACACAATTGGTTTCTCTCCTTACCAGTTAATGTTTGGGAGACAGCCAAGCTTTCCCATTGATGTGGCTTTTGGTATTCAACCAGAAGGAGGAAAGAAAGTTACTTTCAATGAGTACATCAAGAAGCTGCAGGAAAGTTTACAGGAAAGTTACAAGGTTGCTGTTGAGCACAGTAAGAAAACAGCCCTTCGTAACAAAGAGAGGTATGACCTGAAAGTAAGAGAATCTACCTTGCATGCAGGCGACCGTGTCCTTGTGAAAAATGTGGGCATAAGAGGAAAACATAAGCTTGCTGACAAATGGAGTAATACAGTCTATCATGTGGTCAAGCAGATAAATGATTCACCTGTTTATGTAGTAAAGCCTTTTTCTGCAAATGGTCCTGAAAGAACTCTTCACCGAGATTTGCTTTTGCCCTGCGGATTTTTGACTTCCTCAAATTCATCAGATGAAATTGACAAACCTAAGAGTGAGGAAAGGATCCCTTGTTCTGGAGAAACATTTGAAATGAGTGAATCTGACTTTCCAGATGAAACTGTCCAAGAATCAGTTCTAGACCATGATGTAGCAGATGTAGATTATTATTTCCCTCAATCCACACCAGACACACCATATCCTACCATTACTATTATTCGAGAATTACCTTACAAAAACCCCACAGATGAGGATTCCAGTCTGACCACACTGAACCCTAATGCAAAGCCCTTTGAACCTTCAGAAAACAGTAATGTTGTGTACTTACCTGAGGAAACCCTGGAAAAAAACAATTTGTTTGAAACAAATACGGAAAACTTACCTGTTGAGAGACTGGTTCAGAAAGTTGTGGATGCTGATGAAGAAAATACGGAAAACTTACCTGTTGAGGAACTGGATCCCAAAGTTGTGGATGCTGATGATGCGTCTACTGGAGAGTTGATCCTAAATAGTACTGAACCTGTTGAACAGAAACAGGATGAAACAGAAAATAGACCAGAAAATTGTGAAACTGTAAATGTGGACACTGAGGATGAGAACAATGATATACCTGTTCCAGAAGTGCCAGAACTTAGACGTTCTGCAAGACATAGGGAACCACCTGACAGATTAAACTATAAGTCATTAGGAAGTCCCTTAGTGCTAGTCATGGATTCCCTACTAAGTGGGTTAGACAAAGCATTTTCTCAGGCCCTTGAACCAAATGATTTTCCTGAGCTTAGGTTGTTTGCTCCTGATAAATCAATTATTATGTAGATAGACTACATGCGAGGACGCATGCAGGTTCAGGAGGGGAGGATGTAACCCCTTTAAATTGAACACTACTTTCATGTGTAATTTAATTTGTGAAACATTTTTGATTTGTACATTTTGAAAGAGACTCATGTAATTGGTGCAGTACCATTCCCACCCACTAGAGGGCAGTTGACTAAAGTGTATTGAGTGAACGGGCTGTGTTTAGTTCAGATGAAGAAGCCAGCTGGACATGCATCCATGAGGTTGGAAATGCATCCCAGATCTGATAAAAGATTAGATTTTTTCGGTTGATTTACCGTGTTTCTTTATGAGAACTCTGGTGAGTTTGTTGTTTATTAACTATTTTAGTTAATCTAATATCAATCCTTCTCTATATGTGTTTTAAAACCCAATTAGAGTTACCTATGAAGTTTGAGAAGCATTTTTTATGTATATTAAGAGAGTTAAATTTGTGAACGAATCTAATAAGTCTGTGTTGGTTAAATGATTTCATCATTTATGAGTATATACATGGAAATGAGAGAAAGTAAGTTGTTATATAACAATATTGTCACATATTTGTATACTTTTAGCTGTTTTAAGTGTTCACATTGTCATACATTGCGTTTATATTTGTACTGGTGAGCATTTCATGTTGCTTAAGGTAAATATGTGTGTTTAAATGTTAAGATGAAAAGATCTGCTTAATGTTATCTGCATTATTTTGTGCAGATTGGGTTTTATGAGTGGATTTTGATTCTGCATCGTGACCTACTTTTGATTGGCGAGCCAGAGCCCTTTTTGATCTACACACGTGGAGTGAACCCACGCCCCCTTGTGGATTTACGGGATATAACAGCTAAGCTGTGATCTCACACACTTTGTACACACTACCCGGGTAGAAAAATATACAAAAAGGCCTTTACACACATTCACATTGAGAACTATATTTACACACATGGATACTTGAGAACTGTTTCAACACACATGGATATCTGAGGACCGTATATATACACAGGATACAAGAGACTTTGGGACATTTTATTTTATTTTTATTTCCTCTTTATTCTATCTTGAGCTCAATATCAAGCACTTTCTCCCACTCTTAATTGTGGTATTAAGAGTATCTGTTTAAATTGTGGGAATAGTTATTTCTAAAAAAAATTCTGAATTTTCAATTAAAATGCCGGCTGTTAAATTTCATTTATAACTTGGCTCAGTGTCATTCTGTCCTCCTAGAGACGAACCTAATTTATCCTTTGAACTCTAAGTACAAATTCAATTATTATTCTTTGTACAGTGTTACGGTGTTACATTTATTATTATTATTTATTTTTTATCTTTATCTTTATCTATTAGATTTTCCCCACCCCCTTTTTGCTGATCTGAAAAATAATCCAATCCCTGCCTCAAAAATGTGATCTGAACCGTGAGTTTTGTGATCCGTCACACACCCCTAGTAAAGTTAGTACACAGTGATAGCCATAAATGCGTTTGGACTAATAATTGGCATATAATTTATTCCAGTGTTTTGGTTTGGGTTTTTCGGTTTTCGGTTTCGGCCAAGAATTTCCATTTCGGTGCATCCCTAGTTTTAAAAAATTTTCCGGAAACTTTACAGCACAATATTTTGATTATCCAATAGGACTTGAAAGGTGTGTCCCAAATCGCACACTTATGCACTATTCTAAGCCATTTTGTAATATAATAGTGTAAGTAGTGATCACACTAAAATATAATTAATTTTAACATTTTTAAAACTTTTCTCCCATGCGATGTGAATATAAATGCATTAAAATACATTCATTTATTTATTTTGTCTGTGGTGTGAAAGTGATTTTTATAAACTTAGTGCACCCAACTATTATAAACGCTATATCAGATTGTTTTTAACATGTATCCTAATACAGAATGTCTGTTTTATATTTATGTTTGAGTATTGTTGGGTTTGAATATTGTTGTAATGTTGTTTATGTTTTATTTTAATTCAATTAGCCTATTACGAAAGACAGACTGTAATTTTAAACACATTGTAATGGATTGAAGGTCAGCATGATGGGAGAATTAGAGAGGGTCAGACATAATTTTCAAGTTTAATTTAAGTTTAATTTCATTTCATATAATTTGTCTCTTAATTTTAATCAATGTTTTGTTGAGAAGTTTTGTGAATAAAAACAAATAAAAACATTAAAAGAAAGCCAGTGCAACTTATTGATGTGTTACAAATACAAATGTTGTAGGGAGTGCTAGAACAATATAAGACTTTCACAAACACATTTTTGAAGGTTTTAAAATATTGTCTGGTATTGTTACCGGCAAAATAATCCAGATATGAATGTTTGCCAATATGCGCTAAAGGTACAGTAAGCTATTATTAGAGTAATAAGTTATTTTACCCTTTTATCCGCATGCCCAGTGTGTGTTAATGGTCATGTTTCATGTGTTTATGGTTGTGTATAGTGTGGACGAAGATATTTTTTGAAATGCCAGTATAGACGAGGATCATTATCATTTTAAAATGCCTTTTTAAAACACAGATGCTTTCTAATGTAAACATGGCCTGTATAGCCCTTACTGTGGGTTCAAATTTAGCCATCATTCTGCGCCACAGAAATTTTTTTACCTCGTGTCAATGGACGTTGCAGACAGAGGTCATGTTAACCAGACATTTGCATTTGTGATTTTAATTTGTTGTATTGATTACTTTGATTAATTTTTATGTATTTGTACTTTTCGGCCAAGGTTTAAACATGATAAACAAGTCTTCAATCAGTGGATTATAAATATTATGTGATTATAAACAGGGTTGCCAGATTTGCGAAACCAAACCAAACTAATGGACATTCAAAATTAGTCCAAACAGGTTAAAATGAGTATTACATGTTGGGTTTTGAAGTAATTTATATATTTAATGTGTTTCTATTAGGGATGCATAACGATTAATCGCAATTAATCTATAGCAGAATAAAACGTTTTTGTTTAGATCATATATGTGTGTGTGTGTACTGTGTATAATAACTTTGTTTAGATAAATGCATACACATGCATGTATATATTTCTTCTTAACACGCACCGGCCCGGCGGCGGGCCCTAGGGGGCGTTTTTACGTGTTTTTGTACTTTGTTTAACATCAAATATTCAATCAACAATCATAAACTTTGCATTATTTGAAAGTTTAAACACTCTAAATTCATGTTCTAAGCTTATTTTTGCAATCAATACACTGGTGTGGAAAGGGTTAAATGAAATGCAGACAGAATGCATATAAAAATGGTTGTGGGTACTCACATATCTTGCCATATGGTTCTGATAATTTCTGACAATTCCCAAAAACTTCAACGTACATCGCAACGTAAGGGTCCACTTTTCAAAAAGCATCCCACGTTTTAATCCAAAACAACGAAAAATAGTGAAAAATCTAGCAATATCCTACTTTGTTTACATCCGCGCGTCCGCTAAGTATGATCGATCATGTTTATTTTCTATCAAATATCGATTTTTATCAGTGAAAATCCATCTCTTCCTGTTTCGTTAGACTGTTCCGATAAATATCCCACCCTATTTTTCTGTTTTGTCCAATCAGAAAAGGTTTGACAACTCAAAATGTCATGCGAGCAATGATTTGCCTAGCTAGATGTCCTTCAGCTCACCATAGGCTTTTGACTGGGTTACGCCAAAACAAAGCCAGCCAATGCATAGCCAGCAAAGCTTTGATTGGCATGGGTACTAACCAATCATGAAACGATTACAAGGATTCAACTTACGTCATGAAAGTCTACTTCTGCGCAAATCTACAGAAGCGCACTGAGAGAAATGCCCACGCCCCCTCCGTGCGCGTTTGTTTGTTTGGGTAGCATAGCAGCCGGCTAGGCTCTCCGGAGCCGCTGAGAACCTCTCCAAATGTTAGAAATATCATCTCCATCGTGGATCGTCGAATGCAGATGACTTTTTTGTGTTGAGAGTGGTTTGGAGAAGTTGATAAAGAGCACAACCGCGGAGCAACAATGCAAGACTGGATATAAACAAACCGCGTCGTCGAGGAGAGATGGACCGGTGTTGTGTGAAATTCTGTCCCCGTGAAAAACTGTCCCAATGGGCGGGGCATACATGCATATTCATAGGTTCGCTCCGCTTTGGAACCAGCGATTGGATTGCAAATTCTTGTGTGTTTTCCAGCTATTTTTATATTTATATAAGGTAATAACGCCGAATGATCATATGCCTTGTTCATATGTACAATTGTTTACATTATGCTTTGTATGTGCGTTTTGTAAGAACACTTTTTCATGGCTAAACAATATCGGTTTTGCTACATTTATAATGCTTAACACTACAGCACGAATCGAGCACATATTTCTCCTATTTTTGTTGTATCTTGTCCATAGTTAATGTTTTGTTTTGTAGTGTATTTTCTGCATTTATTGCATGCACTGCAATAAAACTCAAATCCCTGCTGAAAAAACAATAGAGACCATTACGCAATCTGTAATGGTTTTTAAAGTTTTATGGTTTGTAATGGTTTTGTAATGGAAACCCTTATAATTTCTGTAATGGTATCTATTGTTTTTTTTCGGCAGGGATATGGCTAACTGCATCTATAAATAAAAAATAAAAAAATGTAAATGTTCTCTGGTGTTATTTTGTTTCCTTTTTGAGTTGGACTTTATAGAGCCTTAACGAAAAGAGCATTGCAATCATTCAAAGGACATGATGCATGATTACTCTATTAAAGCAGGATTCCTGTAAATAAAAATGGCCTAAAAAATTTTTAAAGGTTATTTACCTAATTGCCAGACCAACATTGTTCAGACCAGCTTAAATATGTTTATGAGTGTTTTCCTGTGTTACTAAAAGGCAAAAATGGAAGAGAGACCAAAATATAAAAACAACATTTTAATTTTCTTCCCGAATGAGGTAATGACATGTTTTTAAACAGAGTGATAAAGAGAAGATGAGAATGAAAAGAAACTGACCATGAGTGTCAAATGGTTGTTCTCATTATTTGACCCAATCAGCACATCATACTCCCCTGGATCCAGCAGCAGTACAGATGCATATTGTAACAAGAGTTTATTTCACTAATTCATTGCTAACATAAAATATCCATTTAAAGAATTCAGCATTTCTTAAAAAGCCTTTTCATTAAAATGGCACTGCCCTTCCAGAGGTTCAATGGCTGAAAGGATTTTTCAGTAAGTAATGTCAGACTTACCAGTACCATGTATAAATATGAATGGGTTGCATCACCTAACTTACCTCACTTTTAACACTTTCCCCAAGTGTAAGGCATTAAACATCACATGTAAATACTCTGTGTGGGTCGATTTACGTGCAGATTATGCCACATTTTTATCTGGCCCATATTACAATACATACAGATTGCAATACATACAGATTTGTCTAGAGAGGACACTCGATGGTGACAGCTCAGACAGGAGGAGTGGTTGCAGCACCCAGTTTTGGCAGTAGCCTATGTACAAAAGTTGGATAGTACATCTGTGTTACTTTAATCGTTTATGTTGATTTTGTACCATCTTGTGTTTGTGCATAAACAAAGAACATATATGGAATGTAATTCTTAATGTATTTGTCCAATAATTACAATAAGAAAAGTTGAGTCTTCATGTGTGTTGTGTGTGTTTTCAAGTGACTACAGCTTTTTTATGGCCTAGATTCAAATCAAAATTACCTTTTTGTCTTGGTCCAAATTAGCCTCTTAGCACACAGGGAAACAACCACATTTTGCATTAGGCAAGGCTTGTATTTAGGTAAATAGCTTTTCAAATATGTTAGACCATTTTTATTTACAGCAATCCTGTAAATAGAGTAATGTTCACATACATGTGTATAATGTATAAGAAAATATGAGTATGCTTTAACCAGTGAGCACATTGTGCTATGTGTAGTTTATGTTATGTTTGATTGTGGTTGTTTGTGGATGTTTGTATGTTGTGTGAGCCTTGTATATCTTATGGATGTTTGTTTATTGTGTGTGTGCGACTTCGAGTCTGTCAATAAAGATAACTAACTTTATCATGATATGTGATTAATCCGGCCTTCGTGAGTGAGTTTCTTGTCTTTACTTTAACAGTAAGAAAATATGTTTTTGCAAATCTGAATAAACAAGAAATGTCATTTTCAATTATTACAAGGCTTTTTCGTTAAGGCTCTATAAATTCCAACTTGGGTTAAAAACTGGCAAGAGGCAAAACCACACCAGGAAACATTATATAAAAATGTAATAAATAAATATAATAATAATAATAAAAATCTTTATTTGAACATGCAGTTAGCTACATATATGATTTATTGCAGTGCATGCAAATAATGCAGCAAAATACACTACAAAACAAGAGATGAACTATCGCAACAACAAAAAACAATGAGGAGAAATACGTGCTCGTTCCGTGCTTTAGTTTGCTGTTTAGCATTATAAACGTAGGCTAAATAGCAAAATGATATTGTATAGCCATGAAAAAGTGTTCTTACAAAACGCACATGCAAAGCATTTTAGCCTATTATGTGAAGAATGTAAACAATTGTGCATCTAAACAAGGCATATGATCATTTGGCTTTATTACCTTATAGAAATAATATATCAAAAAAGAGCTGGAAACACACACAAGAATTTGCAATCCAATCGCTGGTTCCAAAGCGGAGCGAACCTATGAATATGCATGTATGCCCCGCCCATTGGGACAGTTTTTCACGGGGACAGAATTTCACACAACACCGGACCATGAGCTCAGCTGCGCTCGCTTGGATAAAGTAAGTTTGGATTCTTTTGTTCATTATTTATTTAACGTTACATTTCTTATTTCTTGTTAGCTGTTTTGATTATAAAGTAACATTGGAGATGACTAAGATACGAGATTTACATGGTTTCATTTTTCTATGACATGTCATATAAATGCATCATATTTTTAGCTATATGAATCCAATGCACAGAATATACAAACTAAAAACTAGAAAAGAAGATATGTGGTGGAAAATATAAGTATTACCAGCTGAGAAATATAGGTTATTTGGCAAACATAAGACATTTGTAATTATAAATAAATATATTCATGTAGTGTGTGTGTGTGTGTGTGTGTGTGTGTATGTGTGTATGTATGTATTATGTTCATGTATATTACATCATAGTTTCTCATACAAATAGTTGTATGCCTCTAACTTTTGACTCAAACTAAAATCCTCTCTTGCTTTGTGTGTGTGTGTGTGTTGTAACAGGTCTTCAGCTGACAAAGAGGAGGACTGGACTCTGGAGTGCATTCATGAGCGACCACATTCAAAATAACAAGTATTTTGTTATAATGTGCAAATGTTTTTTTCTGAAATAGTTTTTTCTATGTGCTTCTTTGGTGGGCAGAGAAGTTCTGAATTGATATACATCATGTAATATGTAGTCCTGACTCATTTTCTTTTTATAATCATGTCATTTTGTTATCATGTGTATATTTGGAGTTTCCAAGTGCACTTTTTCTGAAAGGACGCCTGGACTTTTTTGAAATAAAAGCTCACAGAAACAACATTTTTTGGAGTATCATTCTCAAATTTGAATCACAGCATGGTCAGACATTCAGTTCACATATATGGTGTCCTTAGGTATCTTACATGACCATTTCATACCTTTTTTGCTAAGTGAATGTTATTTAAAGAAAAACGGAAGTCATTTAATGTATATTTTACCTTGTTTTACTCTGTTTCTTTACTACTCTGAGTTGTTATGACTATTAGGCAACAATATGTCAAGTGTCTAGTTTCAAACAAGACCAGAATTATGAATATAGACCATAGGGTTTAAGAGCTGCAGATGTTTTAGTTTGGAGTTGTCGTTTTTCAGAAAATGCTCAAAAATAGAAGTGCTAGCTAACAGGTTAAGAACTGTTTACATGTGTATATACATTTGTATATTTACCGGTACCGTATGTATAATTTATATTATATAAATACAGACATTATACATACATGTGTGCATTATATATATAATTATACACAGTTCACACATATATATGATGTAAACAAAAACTTTTATTCTGCTATAGATTAATCACGATTAATCGTTATGCATCCCTAGTTTCTTCTTTAAGAGCTGGGTGTTGAACTTCATTGGACTTTTTTTTGCCTAAACTGTCAAATGTGACCACTTAACTAACGAATAAACGTCAGTCTTACTAAGTCTTTTTTGTGTGTTTGCATTGATGTTTATTAACATGTATAAAATACTGATAAAACTATAAAACTGCACACTTACCTTTATAATGAGAGTCAAACAGGGCAGCAAAAAGGTCCCCGGTTCGAGCCCCGGCTAAGTCAGGTGGCCTTTCTGTGTGGGGTTTGCATGTTCTTTCGGTGTCAGCGTGGGTTTACGTTTTTTACTTATTCGTTTTTCTCAGTCTCTTTGGAGCATTTCTCAGATTAGAAATTAATTTTCAAAACATTTTGTTCAACCTCTACATCATCAAGTCAGTTGTGCACAACATAAAAGCAATTTCTCATTGTTTTGGACAAATTGCAAATGCTTTAATACAATCATGCAGATTATTATACAATTGTCCAATATACCATTTCTTCATTAAAAATGGTAAAAATGTGATTTCATCAGTTTACATCAGAAAATACTGACACTTATAATTGTGTAGGTACACTTGGTTTATTGACAACATTTGACTAAACATTTTGACTCTCTTGTTAATTAACAATGACACGCGGATTTGCTATTTTGATAACACTAACATGTTCACTGACGTAAACATTTACTTTTAAGAGATGAACTAAGGATTTTGAACAAGTTACAGGCTTTTGCAGGACATCCATAATGTTGTGCAGTACAGATTGTTCTGAGAAATGCAGGCATACATTTTAAGCTCCAAAGCAACTGAGAAAAACTGTAATTAAAGCACCATGAACTAACATGAATAACTGTATTGACATTAACTAACATTAACAAGAATTAATACATGCTGAAAAACTATATTGTTGATTGTTTGTTTATGTTAGTTAATGGATTTATTAATGTTAATGTTAAAGTGCTACAAAAATATTCGATAAAAACTTTACTTTGACATTAAAGCGTGTGAATTACAATGTTTTTTCTTTGAAATGTAATAATTTTTACAAACCTTTTACAATAAAAGAGAAGAGTTGAGAGTTTGGTGCTGCTCTTTGTTGACTGATGATGCGTCACGGTTGCCACGACAACTCAGCTCTAGAACTAGAATCTAGATCTAGAACTTAATGCAGAAACACTCAACATCAATATACAATATAAAAATACAACATAATTCACTATATCACTGGTTTAATTTTCAATAGGATGATGTCTCTCTTTTTAAATGGTTTTAAACATTTTTCCTGAAACTTTATAACACAATATTTTGATTATCCAATAGGACTTGAAAGGTGTGTCCCAAATCGCACACTTATGCACTATTAGCCATTTTCTAGTATAATAGTGTAAGTAGTGGTATTCAAACTAAAAATACCCAAAAATAAAGTGTACTTTAAGTATCTGGATGATGCACTCCAAGAGTGCAACGTTGGAAATTAATACAATCAACAGATTCCCATATGGCAAAAAAAATGAATTTCTCTGGCCAAAAATATGTTTTAATACATGCTAAATACATTTTGTAAAAAGCAACGCTTAATTTAATTTAGTTTAAACCTTCATATATTTATATATTTTTCAAAATGTATTTCAGGGGCAATAATTTTACAAGCAATACAGTAAAAAAATTCCTGGCCAAAATATAAATGTTTTATAAAATGTATAAGTATGTGTAAAATATAAAATTATAATTCTATTTTTGCAGTTAAAATATAATTAATTTTAACATGTTCAAAACTTTTCCCCCATGCAATGTAAATATAAATGCTTTAAAAATACATTTGTTTTTAATTCACATTTCAAACTAATCCGAACCTTACTTCCAGTTTCTTTTTTTAAGGTCTGACTAGTTGCTAAACTGATCTCTTAAACAAATGCCTTGTCGAAAATAACAAATGTTTTGGTTTCCTAAGTAATCCATGAGTTGTTTTTTTGCTTGTTATATAAATAAACTACGTTTAAAGAACTTTGTTGTTATTTATTCTTAGCGAAGTTTACCGGAAGTTATGTGCAGCGGCTTGTTTATGTTGTTACTGCTGAAACAGTCTGTACAAAAAATATACATATAATGGTGAAAAATATATTTTTGAAAATATATTCCAAAATGTATTTCAGCAAAGTGTTGCCAAATTTTCAAGAAAAACTTTACTTTGACTTTTATAGGTATTTTGCAGTTGAAAACATAATTCATTTTAATATATTCAAAACTTGTCTCACATGCAATATAAATATAAATGCTTTAAAAATAAATGTATATATATATATATATATATAAGCAACTGAGAAAAACTGTAATTAATGCACCATGAACTAACATAAATAACTGTATTGACATTAACTAACATTAACAAGAACACATGCTGAAAAACTATATTGTTGATTGTTTCTTCATGTTAGTTAATGGATTTATTAATGTTACTGTTAAAGTGTTACCAAATATTCGATAAAAACTTTACTTTGACATTAAAGCGTGTGAATTACAATGTTTTTTCTTTGAAATGTAATAATTTTTACTAACCTTTTACAATAAAAGAGAAGAGTTGAAAGAGTTCAGAGTTTGGTGCTGCTCTTTTGTTGACTGATGATGCGTCACGGTTGTCACGACAACTCAGCTCTCATCTAGAACTTATATATGTCAAAAAAATACATTACTCTGGCCAAAAATATGTTTTAAATACATGCTAAATACATTTTGTAAAAAGCAAAGCTTAATTTAAATATTCTTTTCATTTGAAAAAAATATTTAGTTTAAACCTTCATATATAAAATGTATTTCAGGGGCAATTTTACAACCTATACAGCAAAAAAAATTCCTGGCCAAAATATAAATGTTTTATAAAACGTACAAGTATGTTGTAAAATCTAAAATTATTAGTATATTTTTGCCAACCCTGTATCATATAAATAATGTACATCGATGCATTTTTCTATCCAAAAATATCAGTATGTTGCCTCTAATTCAGTGTTTTTGAATGGCCTGCTATCAACTTTCTGGAAGTATCTGAAGTCAACATGAATCACGAGGCGCTCAAGCATTTTGAACTCCTGCTGTCGTAACTCTCTCCTTTAAGAGCTGAGTGTTGAACTTCATTGGACTTTTTTTTGCCTAAACTGTCAAATGTGACCACTTAACTAACCAATACACTTCAGTCTTACTAAGTCTTCTTTGTGTGTTTGCAGTGATGTTTTTTAACATGTATAAAATACACTGAAAAAATGATCAATTTATTTAAGCTACATTTAAACAAAAAAGATTAGTAAAGTAAAATAAAATATAAAACTTTTGTTTAAATGTAGCTTAAATAAATTGATTGCAACCACTTACCTTAAAAAAAAATATTAAATTCAATGAATAATTTTTTTTCAGTGTACTGATGAAACTATAAAACTGCACACTTACCTTTATAATGAGGCAGCAAGAAACAGGTCAAACAGGGCAGCAAGAAGGTTCCCGGTTCGAGCCCCGGCTGCGGCTAAGTCAGGTGGCCTTTCTGTGTGGGGTTCGCATGTTCTTCCGGTGTCAGCGTGGGTTTACTCCGGGTATACCGGTCTCCTCCTACAGGTAAAACATGCAGGTTAGATGAATTGGAGTTGCCAAATTGCATTTGTCTTCATCACATGACTGTATAAAACACATTTTTTACTTATTACAAGTCTCTTTGGACCATTTCTCAGATTAGAAATTAATTTTCAAAACATTTTGTTCAACCTCTATATCATCAAGTCAGTTGTGCACAACATAAAATCAATTTCTCATTGTTTTGGACAAATTGCAAATGCTTTAATACAATTTTGCCATTAAAAATGGTAAAAAGGTGAATTCATCACTACATCAGAAAATACTGACACTTATAATTGTGTAGGTACACTTGGTATATTGACAACATTTGACTAAACATTTTGACTGTCTTGTTCATGAACAATGACACGCGGATATGCTATTTTGAAGGCACTAACATGTTTACTGATGTAAAAATTTACTTTTAAGAGATGAACTAAAGATTTTGAACAAGTTACAGGCTTTTGCAGGACATCCATAATGTTGTGCAGTACAGATTGTTCTGAGAAATGCACGCATACATTTTAAGCTCAAAAGCAACTGAGAAAAACTATAATTAAAGCACCATGAACTAACATGAATAACTGTATTAACATTAACTAACATTAACAAGAATTAATACATGCTGAAAAACTAAATTGTTGATTGTTTCTTCATGTTAGTTAATGGATTTATTAATGTTAATGTTAAAGTGTTACCAAATATTCCATAAAAACTTTACTTTGACATTAACGCGTGTGAATTACAATGTTTATTCCTTGAAATGTAATAATTTTTACTAACCTTTTACAATAAAAGAGAAGAGTTGAGAGAGTTGAGAGTTTGGTGCTGCTCTTTTGTTTACTGATGATGCGTCACGGTTGTCACGGCAACTCAGCTCTCATCTAGAACTTAATGCAGAAACACTTAACATCAATATACAATATAAAAATACAACATAATTCACTATATCACTGGTTTCATTGTCAAAAGGATAAAGTATATTTTTTTAAATGGTTTTAAAATTTTTCCTGAAACTTTATAACACAATATTTTGATTATTTAATAGGACTTGAAAGGTGTGTCCCAAATCGCACACTTATGCACTATTCTAGCCTATTATCTAGTATAACAGTGTAAGTAGTGATCACACTAAAAATACCCAAAAATAAAGTGTACTTTAAGTATCTGGATGATACAATCAACAGTCGCGGGTTCCCATATGGCAAAAAATTAATTTCTCTGGCTAAAAATATGTTTTAAATACATGCTAAATACATTTTGTAAAAAGCAAAGCTTAATTTAATATTGCATTTATTTGAAAAATATTTAGTTTAAACCTTCATATATTTGCATATTTTTCAAAATGTATTTCAGGGCCAATTTTACAACCTATACAGCAAAAAAAAAAGATTCCTGCCCAAAATATAAATGTTTTATATAAAATTATAAGTATATTTTTGCAGTTAAAATATAATTAATTTTAACATTTTCAAAACTTTTCTCCCATGCGATAAATTTATTTTTAAATTACATTTCAAAATATACAAAAAATATATATATATATATATATATATATATATATAAAATGGTGAAAATATATTTTTGTAAATATATTCCAAAATATATTTCAGCAAATATATTTTTTGGAAATTTTTTTATATATGTTAAAATATTTTTTTGGGCCATATGGCGTTGCTGCCAGATGCAGTAAGAGGGATGTTTACCTGTGGAAGCAGTCTGACACTTACTAAAGTCATGTTGAACAAAATAAATAACGATATTATAAGAACAGTGTACAAATTGATCTTCATTGACTTGACTTGCAGTATATACTACAGTATGAATTTGACGTCATTGCCCTCATCTAGAAAACACTTACACTTCTGATTAGAACAAAACCATCAAGTGTTTCATTTGGGACGATACTACTCTTCAAAAATGTATACACTTGATGTGTGAGTACATAGTGTGTAGTTTAACTGTATAGTGTGTAGTATGTCATTTGGGACAGAGCTTATGAATAGTTTTCACTACAGGATTTGAAAAGACGACCAAACATCATGGTTGTGCGTCATTAGCGAGTCGTTTCCCATTGGGCCCATAGTCTGTGTCATTTTAAAATAGTTTTAGGAAATTTGTCCAAACTTGCCCTAAAGCCAGAATTGAAATGTTTTCATAACCCTATAAAAAGTAATTTATAATAAACGACCATTTTCAATTATCTAGGTACATTAGGTACATCTAGGTACATTATACATTGTATATTCTATTTTGAAACATATTTTAGGTTTAGCTAAGTGCCTTGTTTGCTTGTATAAGGATATTTTGTGTACGCAGCCACCCCTATAAAATCTCTGGCTCCTGCCTTGTTTACATTTCTGCAAGGAATTATTCTCATTATTTTGAAAACTCTTATTTTGTCAAAAATAGCTTCATCAAATGCATAACAACTATGCACTAAAACTGTAATGTTAAAAGGACAGTTCACCCAAAAATGAAAATCTGTTAACATTTACTCACTCTTATGTTGTTACAAACCTGTATATATTTCCTTGTTCTTCTGATGAACACAAAGAAAGATATTTTGAGAAATGTTTGTAACCAAACTGATCTGAGGCCCCATTGACTTTCGTAGTATTATGTATTGGTATTTTTAAACCATTGTCTTTTGGGATTGGGGTTAGATTTGGGATTTGGGTTAGTATGTTGTTGTATGTATAGGTTTCCTATTTTTAAGCTATGCTCGCTTGAAGTTTGGGTTAGAATTGGAGTTAGGATGTCTGATATTTAACAGAAAGTTGTTCTAACTGCAATTCCAAGTGACAATAGTAAACAAAATTGGAAAAAAAAGAAACCAATACATGAAATGACACAAAAAGATGTGCGGTATTAAATGAACGGGAAGGACTGGCATATCACATGCACGCAAATTTGAACTTGGTATATTGCATGACTTTTTAACGGCGTACTATTTATTATAGATAATTCATGAAAATAGGTTGATATCAACAGTCACTTAATATAAATGAAGCATAAACGGGCCACAAATTATTGCATTTCTTCTTCTTTAAGGAGATTGTCTGAGAATTTAAACTCTCTGGGGCGGTTTCCCCGACAGGGATTAGACTAGTCCTAGACTAAAATAAATGTAAGAGAGTCCAAACTGAAAACAACTTGCAGTGACATATCTTAAAATACATCAGTGCTCTTTGTTTTGACTTAAAATGCACACAAGTGATTTTTTCCGTTAGTTATATTTCCTAATTAAACTAAGGCCTAGTCCTGGCTTAAGCTAATCTTTGTCTGGTAAACCACCCCTCTATGGTTTCTACACTAAAGATTCATAATTTTACAAATTATTTTACAGATTCATAATTTTACAGAATACACCCTATTTCAAATCTATGGGGATCCTTTTGTGCCAAAATTAAGTCAACATGCTATCCGTGTATGTGTCGACTTCCATGTCTATGTGTCTGTTTACTGTCTGTGTCCATGTGATTTCCCGCATGACTCAACTTGATCCCACACAAAACATGGGCCTGTCATGATCCTGCCATAAGACTAGATTAACCAGAACCATGACACTGTGCTTTTCATTATTTTTACTACTAGACGTCATCAAATAAGCATTATCTTCTGTTTAATCTTTTTTATTGAGCACATTACAACGAACATTAAGTCCTTCAATCAAAATTGCATACAAAGCTAGCAAAGGACAAAGTTGCACAAAGTAACTAAAACATATCATAATGTCTGTTGAGAAAGTCATTTTTGCAGTGTAATAGGCTATGTAGGTAAAACAAATTAAAACATTAACCGACCAGTCAAACATTAAATAGTCTCAAACCAAACAAACTTCTCTCATTATATTGTAGTCCAACATATAAACTATACTATTGCTACAAAACTCTTAAGTGTAAGAGAAAATAAATATCCTGTAGTGAGACATTTTCTTAAAATAGGCTCTTCACACAGGTAATGACCCTGTGACTTTAAATAATTTGCTGTTTTATAAGATGGGTAACAGCGCCACCTACTGCATATATGTTACTGGCGGGGAAGCGTTGCCTCTTTTTGACCAGATAACTAGTCTGTGGCTGGTAAAGAGTTAATGTTTCTAACCTCTTGACCAAATCATTTCTGTTGTCAAGGTCACCCTGACGCTTTGATATAATTGTGACATCATAAAGGGCACGCTCAAGTCATCGCGTGTAAAACAGCATGAGTTGTTCATGCGTCCCATTTAAGTTCGCGCCTCCTGACAGCTGCTGGATTTCTCCTCCAAAAGGTATTTGTCTTTTATTTAAGTTTTATGATGTTTGCTTATAGCGGTCGTTTTAAATGCAGTATTGCTTACAGAAGTAACGAAATAGGGCAAAGCAATCATATAAATCGGAGGGGTTACTTGACTGTAACCTTGTTCCCTGAAAAAGCGGAACGAGATGCTGCGCTGCTAAGCGCTATGGGGGAAACGTCTTTATCGTTGACCAGCTGAATATAGTGTGCAAACACGTCAATGAAATTGACCCGGAGGTATATAGCCTCGGTTGATGACGACATCACAGCGTACCCCATGCGAGGCTATAAAATAGATGAGCAACAGCTGTGTCATCAGATCTTTTGTTTGAAGACCAGTCCTGGGACATCTACTGTACGGCAAGACAGCGCAGCATCTCGTTCCGCTTTTTCAGGGAACAAGGTTACAGTCAAGTAACCCCTCCGTTCCCTATCAAAAGCTTTACTCGATGCTGCGCTGCTAAGCGCTATGGGGAACGACAATACCCACGCTGCCGTGCTTGGAGATGTCTGGACCCCTTACGGATGTGTAAGTGTGTGCACAAGGACCGCAAAGAAATCTCAGACATAAACAACCAAGCTAAAAAATAGTGGATGTGTGCGGAAAGGATGCTCCTGCCGCCTCACAAACATCTATAAGAAGGCACCCCTTCCTAATAAATAGCAGTGGGGAATACCCCTTTATGGAAAAATGGTTTAGACAGCAGCTTGAGATGTTGACTCGAGGACATGAGACCCTGGAGTGACATGAGCATCCAAGCTATAAAATCTTATGAATGTATGCGGAGAGGACCAGGCCGCCGCATCACAAACGCTCTGTAAGGAGGCA
This sequence comes from Misgurnus anguillicaudatus, assembly GCF_027580225.2. Lineage (NCBI taxonomy): Eukaryota > Metazoa > Chordata > Actinopteri > Cypriniformes > Cobitidae > Misgurnus > Misgurnus anguillicaudatus. Next base: position 4,897,415 of record NW_027395284.1, read on the forward strand.
CCCCTTACTAAAAGTAGCAGTGGGGGATACCCCTCTTATGGACAAATGGCATAGACATCAGCTTGAGATGTTGACTCGAGGACATGAGACCCTGGAGTGACATGAGCATCCAAGCTATAAAATCTTATGAATGTATGCGGAGAGGACCAGGCCGCCGCATCACAAACGCTCTGTAAGGAGGCACCCCTTACTAAAAGTAGCAGTGGGGGATACCCCTCTTATGGACAAATGGCATAGACATCAGCTTGAGATGTTGACTCGAGGACAGAAGATCCTGGAGTGACATGAGCATCCAAGCTATAAAATCTTATGAATGTATGCGGAGAGGACCAGCCTGCCGCATCACAAACGCTCTGCAAGGAGGCCCCTTTTACTAAAGCAGTAGAAGAGGCTACTCCCCTGGTGGAGTGAGCTCTCAGACCTGCTGGCGAGACTTGACAGCGCGCCTCAAAGGCAAGAGCAATGGCATCCCTAACCCAATGTGATATGGACTGCCTGGTGGCTGCAGCACCTCTGTTGCGGCCCCCAAAACAGACAAACAACTGCTCTGACTTACGCCACTGGCTAGTGCGGTGGACATAAGTCTGAAGAGCACGGACTGGACACAATCTGTGGTATAACTCCTGCTCCGGCGTGGTGAACGGCGGAGGGCAGAAAGTCTTAAGAATGACCGGATGTGCAGTCGAAAAGGGAATCTTACGCAGGTAATCAAGATAAGGATGTAAAATCAACTTCACCATTCCTGGGGCAAAATCTAGACAGGATGGCGAGATCGCCAGAGCCTGCATATCCCCAATTCTTTTTAAAGAAGTTAACGCCATTAGAACAACCATCTTTAGTGTCAGAAGTCTATCAGACGCTGACTCTAGAGGTTCAAAAGGAGGTCTGAACCAGACCCTCAAGGACTATAGCTAGGTCCCACGAAGGAATCTTAGTTCTTGCTGTAGGCCTAAATCGTTGGATGCCTCCCGAGCGGCGCCCCGTCCACCAAAGCGTGGCAAGCCGAAAAAGCGGCCACATAAAACCTGAGAGTGGATGGGCATAAGCTGCTGACAGCTTTTCCTGCAGAAAACTCAGAACTGTAGCAAACTGGCAGTTAACAGGATCTGCATTATGTGTCATGCACCATGCTTCAAAGACACCCTATTTAAAGGCATAATTCTTTCTAGTGGAAGGAACCCTAGCACTCAAAATAGTGTCAGTAACATCAGGCGACAAACCTGTGTCCCTCAGTTGGTACCCTTAGGAGCCAAACATGGAGATTCCACAGGTCGGGCCTGAGATGCATTATCATGAGACAGAACGCCCCTCCTCTCCAGACTTGCCCATGGCGAGCCGTTGAGGAGAGATATTATCCCTATAAAAACCATACTCTGTTCAGCCAACGCGGTGCTATCAGAAAGAGGCAAGAGCCTTGCTGGCGAACTCTGGCTAGAACCTGCGGGAGCAGCGCCACTGGAGGAAACGCATAAAGGCGTTTGTCCGGCCATGTGTGCGCCATTGCGTCCAGACCCAGGGGGGCTGGGGAACTCAGAGAGAAGTAAAGGAGACATTGCGCTATCTGAAAAGAGGCCAAGAGGTCCACTTTCTCTCTGTAAAATCAGGTCCATATCTGAGACACTATGTCTGGGTGGGGTTTCCAATCCCCAGTCGATAATGTCTGCCTGGACAGTAAATCTGCTCCTACATATAGGTTTTCTGGGATGTACACTGTTCTGAGTGACAGGAACTTGTCCTGAGCCCAGAGAAAAATCTGCCTCGCTATCTTGTTCAGATTGCGCGAGCGCCGACCTCCCTGGTGACTTAAGTATGAGACTGTCGCTGTGTTGTCCATCCGCACTAGGACATGACAGCTTCTCATTTGGCGGAGAAAATATTTCAGGGCCAGAAATACAGCCGTCAGCTCTAGGCAATTGATGTGCCAACCGAGCTGATGACCCTCCCATTCCCCTTGAGCTGGACGACCATCTAAGGTCGCACCCCAGCCCGTCAGGGAGGCGTCTGTCATTAGCAGTTTGCGATGACAAGTCGCTCATAGCGTGGGACCCAAGGCAACAAACCGGGGTCTTATCCACATAGTTAGTGTATGAAGCCTGTGGCGCATCACTTTAATCAGCCTTTGAGGGTTGGCCCTTGGATGAAACCCTCCGGCTCTGAAACGGCGTCATATGCAACAGCCCCAAAGGAATCACCGTGGATGCTGATGCCATAAACCCTAATATCCTCTGATATTATTTCACAGTGAGATCCTGGCCTAGCCTGACTCTGCTCAGGGTATGCTGAATGGCCTCGATTCGTGCGGGAGACAAATGTGCCCGCATCGTAATCGAATCCCAGACTATCCCTAAATAAGTCATTCTCTGGGTATGAAAAAGAACGCTTTTCTTGGCGTTGAGTCTCAACCCTAGAAAAAGTAGATGTGCTAACACAATGTTTTTGTGTTGGAGCGCCACCTATCGCGATTTTGCTAGTATTAGCCAATCATCCATGTAATTTAAAATGCGGATGCCCCGGAGTCTCAATGGAGCCAGTGCTGCATCCATGCATTTTGTGTATGTGCGGGGTGATAAGGCTAGGCCGAATGGAAGAACTCGAAACTGGTATGCTTCGCCTGCAAAAGTGAACTTCAGGAACTTCCTGTGTTGTGGCAATATTTCTATGTGAAAATATGCGTCCTTTAAGTCGATTGTGACAAACCAATCGTAATGTTGAATTTGTGCCACAACCGTCTTGACCGTTAGCATCTTGAACTTGAGAGCTCTCACTGCTTTGTTTAAAGCTCGAAGATCTAAGATTGGACGCAACCCCCCATCCTTTTTGGGAACCAGGAAGTTTCTGCTGTAATAACCTGACTCTCTCTCTGGGAGGGGAACGTGTTCTATGGCCCCTTTCATCAACAGAGATTGAATCTCTTGCAACAGTATTTGTGTTCGCTCCGGTCTCACGGAAGTGAATATCACGCCGTTGAAGCGCGGAGGACGACGAATAAACTGGATTCTGTATCCTAAGTGTACTGTGCTTATTACCCAAGCAGAAACGGCTGGCAGTAGTTTCCACGCTGCCAGACTCTCTGATAATGGTATTAATTTTTATTATTTCCTCTTAGGGGAATGCTAAAAAACCCTGCACGGGGGGCCTTTAACATTGAAGACAGAGGGCCTTTAACATTATGCTGGAAACCGCCCCCCCCCCCCGCAAGCCCAGAGGCGGCGGAGGTGGAGAGGCTTCGTAAAGGCAACGGGACGGAGCGATCTGATGTAACATGATATGCCCCGCCCCCCGGCGAGCCCTACTGTAAAGAGTGGAATATTCCCTCATGCTTTTAACTTCAGTGAATTTCGTGACAACGGAGTCAACCGTGTCACCAAATAAACCCAATGGGGAAACAGGGGCATTTAAAAGAAAAGTTTTATCCTTCTCATTTATGCCTGACAGATTTAGCCATAAATGCCTCTCTGTGTTAACCAGAGCAGACATAGTACGGCCGATAGCGCGAGCCGTTTATTTAATGACACGAAGAGACAGATCTGTAGTCATACTTAACTCGTCAAATGTCTCTTTGTCTATCGTCTCGCCTGCACTCAAATCCTTTAACAGATCAGTCTGGTATGCCTGTAATATTGCCATAGTATGCAGCGCAGCACCAGCCTGACCTGCGGCTTGATAAGCTTTGCCCACGAGAGCTGAAGTTATTTACACGGTTTCGTGGGCAGGGTAGGCTTCTTTAATGAGGATACCGAGCCAGGCGAGAGATAACTCGCGTGCGTCTCTTCCACCTGTGGCATTTCGGTATATCCGCGCGTCTTCGTACCCACGATAGTCGTAAATTGACGCCGTGGGCATGAAGCACGCAATGAGTATGGTCTTTCCCATGATTTATTTAATTCACCATGGAGATCCTCAAAGAAAGAGAGAGGCTCATGTTTCGTCCTCTCCCTTTGTCACTATAGAAATCTATCCGCTAGTTTGCTTTGTTTGGGGTTCTCTGGCTCGCGAGGCCAATCAATTTGCAACCTGGCGCGTGTTACCACCTCGAGAAGCTCCTCGACCGACTTTCATCGCGCGAGAAACGCTCGGAGGCTGGTTTATGAAACTCCGCAGAACCGAGAGAGATATCATCAACGTCATTATTATAATTACCCCCACATAACCCGAAGAAACACCGGAGTGCGCTTCGGAATCACGCGAAGAAATATAACTTAATTTAAGGTTGCGGTCAGAAATAATCACGGCGAGCACGAATCATTTATATTGTGAATGATTCACAATGCTCGCACTCATCAGACTGTACAAAACCATGACCGCATGCTCCTCCCCCAAACACACAAAACAGTTAAGTGTGTGTGTCGTCCTTCGCCATAAAGCGAAAACAAACACGACTTAGACTGCTCGTGACTCTTCTTACTCATATTTTCCTTTAACTTAAACTCCTTTAAAATCGGAAAGAGAGAAAGTCTGCACTCTATCTTGTTGGAATCTAACTCCTAACAAAGATCTCAAGTGAAGTTCAAAAGGTAAGAGAGAGATTTGCATTTCAGTGTAGCACACACTCATTCAGAGTTGGTCTGAAAATAAAAAGACCTGATGACACAGCTGTTGCTCATCTATTTTATAGCCTCGCATGGGGTACGCTGTGATGTCGTCATCAACCGAGGCTATATACCTCCGGGTCAATTTCATTGACGTGTTTGCACACTATATTCAGCTGGTCAACGATAAAGACGTTTCCCCCATAGCGCTTAGCAGCGCAGCATCGAGTAAAGCTTTTGATAGGGAACAAGTTTTTATTGAGCTGTATTTTCAGCAAAAGAAGAAATTAAGTGATTTTAACTGCAGTCCGTGCGTTTTCACCAACACTGTAGTGAATTATTTTAATTCTTCTATTAAAAATTAATATTAAGTTAAATTTCATACTAAATTTGCTTTTCTCTAAGTAATTAAACGTAAAATCATTGTTTAACAATTTTCGTGAGTCACTAGATGGCAGTACAGACACAATAAAAGGAACATAAGTGAAGCTCAGAAGCGAGATTTAATGAATAAAACACTGAAAAATACACTAATGGTTAGGGTTTATTGTTTATTGTTTGTATTGTAGCATACATCCCTACTGAAAAAAGCTCATAAAACCAACATAAGCAGGTGGGCTGGTTTTAGCTGGTTTTGCTGGTGTAGCAAGCTGGTCTAACTTCATCACAACATGATCTGGTACAGTGTGCTGAAGTGAAATTCATGGTCATTTATTTTGTTAGCAATTATATTTCAAATGCTCCTCATCCCTGTGCATACCCGCCATTAAATGACGCTGCATTCGTTCAATTCATGGTCAAAATAAACATGGACTGACAAATAAAGCTAGCATTTTCCCATAAATGAATATAAGTAATAATACAGTGATTTGATATAGGGTGTATTCTGTACAATTATGAATCTGTAAAATAATTTGTAAAATTATGAATCTTCAGTGTAGAAAACATAGAGGGGTGGTTTACCAGACAAAGATTAGCTTAAGCCAGGACTAGGCCTTAGTTTAATTAGGAAATATAACTAGTTTTAACAAACATGCCTTACGAAAAACATCACTTGTGTGCATTTTAAGTCAAAACAAAGGGCACTGATGTATTTTAAGATATGTCACTGCAAGTTGTTTTCAGTTTGGACTCTCTGACATTTATTTTAGTCTAGGACTAGTCTAATCCCTGTCGGGGAAACCGCCCCAGAGAGTTTAAAATTCTCAGACAATCTCCTTAAAGTAGATGAAATGCGATCATTTGTGGCCCGTTTATGCTTAATTAATATTAAGTGACTGTTGATATCAACCTATTTTCATGAATTATCTATAATAAATAGCACGCTGTTAAAAAGTCATGCAATATACCAAGTTCAAATTTGCGTGCATGTGATATGCCAGTCCTTCCCGTTCATTTAATACCGCACATCTTTTTGTGTCATTTAATGTATTGGTTTCTTTTTTTCCAATTTTGTTTACTATTGTCACTTGGGATTGCAGTTAGAACAACTTTCTGTTAAATATCAGACATCCTAACTCCAATTCTAACCCAAACTTCAAGCGAGCATGGCTTAAAAATAGGAAACCTATACATACAACTACATACTAACCCAAATCCCAAATCTAACCCCAATCCCAAAAGACAATGGTTTAAAAATACCAATACATAATACTACGAAAGTCAATGGGGCCTCAGATCAGTTTGGTTACAAACATTTCTCAAAATATCTTTCTTTGTGTTCATCAGAAGAACAAGGAAATATATACAGGTTTGTAACAACATAAGAGTGAGTAAATGATAACAGATTTTCATTTTTGGGTGAACTGTCCTTTTAACATTATAGTTTTAGTGCATAATTGTTATGCATTTGATGAAGCTATTTTTGACAAAATAAGAGTTTTCAAAATAATGAGAATAATTCCTTGCAGAAATGTAAACAAGGCAGGAGCCAGAGATTTTATAGGGGTGGCTGCGTACACAAAATATCCTTATACAAGCAAACAAGGCACTTAGCTAAACCTAAAATATGTTTCAAAATAGAATATACAATGTATAATGTACCTAGATGTACCTAATGTACCTAGATAATTGAAAATGGTCGTTTATTATAAATTACTTTTTATAGGGTTATGAAAACATTTCAATTCTGGCTTTAGGGCAAGTTTGGACAAATTTCCTAAAACTATTTTAAAATGACACTGACTATGGGCCCAATGGGAAACGACTCGCTAATGACCACAACCATGATGTTTGGTCGTCTTTTCAAATCCTGTAGTGAAAACTATTCATAAGCTCTGTCCCAAATGACATACTACACACTATACACTTAAACTACACACTATGTACTCACACATCAAGTGTATACATTTTTGAAGAGTAGTATCATCCCAAATGAAACACTTGATGGTTTTGTTTATGAGGGCAATGACGTCAAATTCATACTGTAGTATAAACTGCAAGTCAAGTCAATGAAGATCAGTTTGTACACTGTTCTTGTAATATCATTGTTATTTATTTTGTTCAACATGACTTTAGTAAGTGTCAGACTGCTTCCACAGGTAAACATCACTCTTACTGCATCTGACAGCCCCGCCATACGGCCAAAAAAATATTTTAACATATATAAAAAAATTCCCAAAAAATATATTTGCTGAAATATATTTTGGAATATATTTATATTTTTATTTGTATATTTTGAAATGTAATTTAAAAATAAATGTATTTTTAAAGCATTTATTTTCACATCGCATGGGAGAAAAGTTTTGAAAATGTTCAAATTAATTATATTTTAACTGCAAAAATATACTTATAATTTTATATAAAACATTTATATTTTGGGCAGGAATCTTTTTTTTTTGCTGTACAGGTTGTAAAATTGGCCCTGAAATACATTTTGAAAAATATGCAAATATATGAAGGTTTAAACTAAATATTTTTCAAATAAAAGCAATATTAAATTAAGCTTTGCTTTTTACAAAATGTATTTAGCATGTATTTAAAACATATTTTAGCCAGAGAAATTTATTTTTTTGCCGTATGGGAAGCCACGACTGTTGATTGTATTAATTTTCAGCATTGCACTCTTGGGGCCCTATTTTAACGATCTAAGCGCATTGTCTAAAGCGCACAGCGCAACGTCTAAATGGGCGTGTCCGAATCCACTTTTGCTAATTTAACGACGGGAAAAATCGTTTTTGCGTCGAGCGCATGGTCGAAAAGGGTAGGTCCTATTGTAATGGGAGTATTTTGGGCGTAACGTGCAGTAAACCAATGAGAGTCACAGCTCTCATTCCCTTTAAAAGCAAGTTGCGCTGGCGCTATGTCTAATCCCTATTTAGATGACGGACTTTGTAAACTGAAAAACTAAGCGGAGGAAGAAGATCCCCAGTTTAAGATTAATGTTAAATAATTGTGTTGTTTTTCACTTGTATTGAAATTGTTATTTTTTTATTAAAACCTTTAAAACCCGTTTTCTTTTAGTCATGGAAGTAAAAAGCAGGCTTGTAATTGCTTTAAATGTATTGCTATCCAATATCATCAAAAAATAATTTACAAGTATGTAAGATAAGGTTTGTACTCTAAAAATACTTTATTTGTAACAAACAGGAGATAAAGAAATTACAAACGGCTCTCCTCACGTTTCAGCACTTTGGACAGCGGTTTTTTAGCAAAGAGTTTTTTTTTAAGCATTACTTACAAATGTTTCTCATCTCGCCATATCCACAGGTACATCATATACAATAAATCCGTGAGGTAGCATTAAAAAAAATCATTTAAAAACAGATGCATTTGTTTAAAGCAAAGCATTTATTTACTTATCAGGCTGCAGGTAAAGCAGCTCTTTGCGCCTTCTAACGTCTCATAATCAGTCCTCATTTATAAATATGTCCAAAAAAACTCAGTAATAATCTCTTAAATTCAATCCTTTAATCTTTCATATTTAAAAGCATTTTTGTGCTGCTGCGCATTTATGTACTTTGTGATAAGCAAACCCGCGTTGTCCTCCCGTTTATAGGCGCACATTATTACTAATGCGCTCTTTAAATAACATAAAACACATTGCGCCATTGACTTTAGACTTTAGACCAGGTTTTTGTTGGTCAATGGCGTAGTCTATTTTAGTTGCCTCAAAATAGCAACGCGCCAACAATGCGCCTGAACACACCTCGTTTTTCAGACCAGAACGCCCATGGGCGCAAAGGGGGCGCAAATGCATTTGCTATTTAAACCACGCGGCGCTAAACGTGAAAATTAGGGTGGAAACTAGCGAAAGACACTTGCGTCGCGCATTGCGCTGCATTGCGCCGGGTGTAAGATAGAGCCCTTGGAGTGCATCATCCAGATACTTAAAGTACACTTTATTTTTGAGTATTTTTAGTGTGATCACTACTTACACTGTTATACTAGATAATAGGCTAGAATAGTGCATAAGTGTGCGATTTGGGACACACCTTTCAAGTCCTATTAAATAATCAAAATATTGTGTTATAAAGTTTCAGGAAAAATTTTAAAACCATTTAAAAAAAATATACTTTATCCTTTTGACAATGAAACCAGTGAAATAGTGAATTATGTTGTATTTTTATATTGTATATTGATGTTAAGTGTTTCTGCATTAAGTTCTAGATGAGAGCTGAGTTGTCGTAGCAACCGTGACGCATCATCAGTCAACAAAGAGCAGAACCAAACTCTGAACTCTCTCAACTCTTCTCTTTTATTGTAAAAGGTTAGTAAAAATTATTACATTTCAAGGAATAAACATTGAAATTCACACGCGTTAATGTCAAAGTAAAGTTTTTATGGAATATTTGGTAACACTTTAACATTAACATTAATAAATCCATTAACTAACATGAACAAACAATCAACAATTTAGTTTTTCAGCATGTGTTCTTGTTAATGTTAGTTAATGTCAATACAGTTATTCATGTTAGCTCATGGTGCATTAATTACAGTTTTTCTCAGTTGCTTTGGAGCTTAAAATGTATGCGTGCATTTCTCAGAACAATCTGTACTGCACAACATTATGGATGTCCTGCAAAAGCCTGTAACTTGTTCAAAATCCTTACTGTAGGTCATCTCTTAAAAGTAAATTTTTACGTCAGTGAACATGTTAGTGCCATCAAAATATTCAAATACGCGTGTCATTGTTCTTGAACAAGAGGGTTAAAATGTTTAGTCAAATGTTGTCAATATACCAAGTGTACCTACACAATTATAAGTGTCAGTATTTTCTGATGTAAACTGATGAATTCACCTTTTTACCATTTTTAATGGCGAAATTGTATATTGGACAATTGTTTAATAATCTGCATGATTGTATTAAAGCATTTGCAATTTGTCCAAAACAATGAGAAATTGCTTTTTATGTTGTGCACAACTGACTTGATGATATAGAGGTTGAACAAAATGTTTTGAATGCTCCAAAGAGACTTAGAAAAACTGTAATAAGTAAAAAAAAATGTGTTATATACAGTCATGTGATGAAGACAAATGCAATTTGGCATCTCCAATTCATCTAACCTGTAGGTGGAGACCGGTATACCCGGAGTAAACCCACGCTGACACCGGAAGAACATGCAAACCCCACACAGAAAGGCCACCTGACTTAGCCGGGGCTCGAACCGGGGACCGTTTTGCTGCCCTGTTTGACTCTCATTATAAAGGTAAGTGTGCAGTTTTATAGTTTTATCAGTATTTTATACATGTTAATAAACATCACTGCAAACACACAAAAAAGACTTAGTAAGACTGAAGTTTATTGGTTAGTTAAGTGGTCACATTTGATAGTTTAGCCTAAAAAAAGTCCAATGAAGTTCAACACCCAGCTTTTAAAGAAGAAACTAGGGATGCATAACGATTAATATTGATTAATTTATAGCAGAATAAATGTTTTTGTTTACATCATATATATGTGTGAACTGTGTATAATTATATATATAATGCACACATGCATGTATAATTTTAAGAAAAAATATATTTATATATGAAATATTTATATATAATATAGATTATACATACAGTACCAGTAAATATACAAATGTATATACACATGTAAACAGTTCTTAAATATATACATGCATGTGTATGCATTTATCTATACAAAGTTATTATACACAGTACACACATATATGATCTAAACAAAAACTTTTATTCTGCTATAGATTAATCGCGTTTAATCGTTATGCATCCCTAATAGAAACACAATAAATATATAAATTACTTCAAAAAACAACAACATGTTATCCTCATTTTAACCTATTTTGACTAATTTTGAATGTCCATCAGTCTGGTTTTGTTTTGCGGATCTGGCAACCCTGTTTATAATCACATAATTTTATAATCCACTGATTGAAGACGTTTATCATGTTTAAACCTTGGCCGAAAAGTACAAATACAAAAAAATTAATCAGAAAGTAGTTCCCAAACAAAGAGACTTTTAAGATAACTCCGTTGTTGTTTTCTAGTTTTCTTTTTTCAAACGTGTGCTGTCGAACTGTTGTATAAAAGCAATATCGCTCTCGGAGTTGTGTGATATAGCTCTATATCATCATGACTGTGATTAGGCCAGAGGCACGAGGCCGTATATCACACTCCTACTCGAGCGAAATTGCTTAGTTATTGTATAGAGTTCAAGCAGATCACAGAGGAGAAAATGTTGGTTTGGCTCGAGTGATGTTTACTGCACGTGGATCAGACAGAAACTGCCTTATAGCAGACAAAAGTGTTCACAGTCAGAGGTAAAATTTATTATTGTTTTTTTTACTTAAGTCACTATTTCAAAGATTTAATGTAATTCGTCTGTTTCATTTAGATTAGAGAGCGTCTGGCGTGATCTCTGGATAGGGGTCACTAGCTTGTTCTAACATATTTTACACACACTAGAGGAACAGGACATGCTGGATCTGAGCATTGCTCAGAAATAAGTGTGCATTTACATTTTTTTTCTTTTCTACTTCACAAACCAACCCAGAGTTTCATGAGTTTTCTCAAGTTACTGAGTGATGCCGATATAAAGAGAAGGAAAAGCTTTAATATGTTAGCGCATTACTGTTTACTCCACATAAAATTGAAAAAGTATATAATAAAAGTATATAATATTCAGTTTGTGTTATAGTTTAATGGTTTTAGTGGTGGTTTCCCGGACAGGGCTTACTCAGTCCCAGACTAAAATATGTTTGAGCTGCTTTCATTTACCTTTCATTTACTGTATTTTTTAGTAGGGTACGAAAGAAATTTTTGCAGTGTAATAGGCTATGTGGGTATAACAAATTAATACATTTAACCGACCAGTCAAACATTAAATAGTCTCAAATCAAACAAATTTCTCTCATTATATTGTAGTCCAACATATAAACTATACAATTGCTACAAGACTCATAAGTGTAAGAGAAAATAAATATCCTGTAGTGAAACATTTTCTTAAAATATGCTCTTCACACAGGTAATGACCCTGTAACTTTATTTAATTTGCTGTTTTATAAGATGGGTAACAGCGCCACCTACTGCATATATGTTACTGGCGGGGAAGCGTTGCCTCTTAATTGACCAGATAACTAGTCTGTGGCTGGTAAAGAGTGAATGTTTCTAACCTCTTGACCAAAGCATTTCTGTTGTCAAGGTCACCCTGACGCTTTGATATAATTGTGACATCATAAAGGTCACGCTTAAGTCATCGTGTGTAGAACAGCTCGAGTCGCTCATGCGTCCCATTTAAAGTTCGCACCTCCTGACAGCTGCTGGATTTCTCCTCCAAAAGGTATTTGTCTTTTATGCCAGTTTTATGATGTTTGCTTATAGCAGTCGTTTTAAATGCAGTATTGCTTACAAAAGTAACGAAATATGGCAAAGCAATCATATAAATCAAGTTTTTTATTGAGCTGTATCTTCAGCAAAAGAAGAAATTAAGTGCTTTTAACTGCAGTCCGTGCGTTTTCACCAACACTGTAGTGACTTATTTTAATTCTTCTATTTAAAATTAATATTAAGTTTAATTTCATAGTCAATTTGCTTTTCGCTAAGTAATTACAGCAAAATCATTGTTTAACAATTTTCGTGAGTCACTAGATGGCAGCACAGACACAATAAAAGATTTTTTTTCACATTATATAGTGAACCTTTCGTGTTTTGTTATATTGTTATTTGTACTGTAAATATGATTTACAGTTGTTCTCAGTTGCTTTGGAGAATTTCTCAGATCAGAAATAATGATTCTCATTGTTTTGGGCAAATTGGAAATGCTTTGATACACTCATGCAGATGATTATGTACAATTGTTTGCTATTTCCTACAATTTTAGTTGCTTATGTCATTTCATCAAAATACATCATTACTGGTTTCTGTTGAATAGTTTTACATCTTTAGACATTAGTTCATGATACAAGACATGTAATGCAGAATGGTTGACCTTTTGTTATAGTCTGTTACTGTAAGCATGTTTCCAAAGCGTTTTTAGTCTTTTGTAAACTGAAATTATAAGTTGCTGTCAAGTGAATATTAAAATTTTGATTTACAGAAAATGTCATGGTACTCAGGTCATAAGTAATTCGGTAAGTGAAGGTCATGATAATTTGTTAGTAATTATTAAAGTCTTACAACGTAATTACTGAATAAGTTATGATCTGATACAGTGTGCTGAAGTGAAACTCATGGTCATTTATTTTGTTAGCAATTATATTTCAAATGCTGCTCATCCCTGTGCATACCCGCCATTAAATGACGCTGCATTCATTCAATTCATGGTCAAAATTAACATGGACTGACTAATAAAGCTAGCATTTTCCCATAAATGAATATAAGTAATAAAACAGTGATTTGATATAGGGTGTATTCTGTAAAATTATGAATCTGTAAAATTATTTTTAAAATTATGAATCTTTAGTGTGGAAAACATAGAGGGGTGGTTTACCAGACAAAGATTAGCTTAAGCCAGGACTAGGCCTTAGTTTAATTAGGAAATATAACTAACGGAAAACATCACTTGTGTGCATTTTAAGTCAAACGAAAGGGC
>NW_027395284.1:4911435-4950761 GCF_027580225.2 Misgurnus anguillicaudatus
AAACCCACCCACTCCTTTCATTGTAATGATTTAAATATAACATTATAACTCCATTTTAAAAATAGTTTCAGTGTATCGCGTTTTCTTCCTATCGACGCGCCTCTTGGATACTGTGGCGTCGTGAATCTTGATGCTCTTTAAAGTTTCGCAAACTTACAGCAAAGCGCATATAAAGTACATAAGTAAATACAATGACGGATGAAGTTTGCCCACAAGTATTTAAAGTCGACTTACAACTCTAAAGTGCAGCTATCCTTTGGATTTCCTGTATAATAATCCTTTCATCGATATTTGCCCGTCATAACGACAGAAGCTTGACTTTCACTCTGGCTGTGGCTGAGGCATGACGGCCAACACACGCGCGCGCACACTCACGCACGCACACGCACACACACGCCACAAAAGCTCAGACAAAACCTGTTTTTGTATAATGTAGTCTTGCTTATAAAACAACTTTACATTTTTGCGAACTTCCGAGCAGAATGCACGACAGTTGATCTCTTTAATGTAGTATTATGTTTTGAAGGTTAATAATTGTCAGTCCTGGTCAATATTTAACGAAGATGTTCACAGTGGCTTGACCTGGATATAAATTACACATCGTTCTGAGAATGTGTGTGTGTTGGCAGGACATACAGTAGGCTACGTCACCCAAATAACATGGACTGTGGTCCACAAGTGACGAACATCGCGATATATTATAGCTTGCATGGTGACGCGATAGACACCATCACAGAAATTCTAATGGTTTTATTGGGAATTGTATTGGTTCTAATAGAATATGGCCCAAAACACTATTGGTTTTTGTTGGTCTCTAATGGTATTGGTTCTATTGGTTCTATGTATTGGTTCTAATGGAATATGGCCCAAAACACACTAAAGTGTAGTGGTTTTAAATGGTAAAAGCTAATTTCGGTTTTAGAATTTTCTTTATTAGTTTTATTGTTTTTTTTCAGCAGGGAGGCAATTGGCAGTATTGTGAAATAATGTTAAATCTGCTTAATGGTAAATCTGTTTAAATTATATAAAAATATATTTAAAAACAGAAAGTTATGTATGTGATTATGTGATATTTCAAAACATTTGATAAATCTTCCAGCCTTATTCTATATATATATATATATATATATATATATATATATATATATATATATATACACACACACATTTCTAAAATTACTCTAGTGAGTGTTTAAAATATATTATGTTTCTGAGTATGGCTGCTTTATCTTTTCATTTGGTATTATTTACGAATATGTGGCAAAACTGATCATGTTTAACACAGCTAGTTTTATATTACTATATCTGATATTACCAGTATATATATTTTCACCATTACCTCACAACACAACATACATTTCTTCTTTCAATTTGATCATTTTTAAAGAGCACCTACTGTCCGATTCACATTTTTACACTTCCTTCGGTGTGTAAGTGTGTAGTACATGTTAATGATATGCAAAAGGTACAAACCCCAAAGTAAACGATGATGCGAGTTAACATCTCCAATGTAAATCTCTTTTCTTGGACTACAACAAACACACGGATTGTAGGCAACAATTTACTTCCTGGGATTGATGATGTAGTAAAGACCGACATTATCATAATTCCTCCCGCTTCAGACTCACAGCCTGTAAGTTAACGTCTGTTAGCATTGCATTGTGAGCAAATCTTTCAAACATGGTAAGGAGCGTCACATTTCCGGCTGACGTCTGAGGTATTCAGACCAATCACAACGTACAGATTAGCTGGCCATTCAGGGACACAGAGCTTTTAAAATCTGTGCATTTCAGGAAGAGAGTGAAATGTGTAGCTGCAAAAATGCATATGTTGAAAAATAATGTTTTTTTTCATAAACCACGCGAACAGATTGTATTATACCAAATACACAAAATTACGTTGTGTTTTAGAAATGAAATAGGTGAACTTTAACATTCAACAGTAAACATTGCAAAATGCTTGTTTCACATGTCTCTATACAGTCTGATCTAACGTTTAAAATGTCCTTGTTTGTGTAACCCAATGTAGTCAGGTTGATTCAGTAACAATATATAATATTTTTGAAATCCAGTTCATTCAGATCTAGCAAAATGCCGCACATTTATATAGTAGGTTACTGCTCACCTGACATTTTCCACAGTCCATTATGCCTAATATAATATTTAGACAACGATCCACAGCTTTTGTACCTTCTGTATATGATATATTGCCCGCTTTTGTTAGAAAGTCTGTGTTATTTGACTTACATTGTGAGAGGGAAAATTTCACAAAACCTGAAACAAGCTATTGTAAGAAGTAGACACAACAGAAGAGTACACAATACACAATAGATTTCACAATAGATGTTAATAGCCCAGAGTTAAACATGTTTGACTAGAACAGAGTTGAATCTCTAAAGACCGCAGACAACCTGCGTGAGCAAACCTCCTCTATCAACAACCACTTATAAAGCAACAGTTTACCCAAATATGAACAATTCACCCTCATGCCATCTCAGAGGTAAATGATTTCCAATTTCAGTTGATCATAAACAAATATATATATATATATTTTATTTTTATTTTACATATTTATTTTTATATGTGCACTAACATCCATTATTAAAGCATCCAATGGCTCTAGTGGGTTAATATTTGTCTCAAAATAACACATTTGTGAGAAATTAATGATTCATATTTGAGCTTTTATATGTTGTGCATCCATGGAAACATACAGATCAGCGTAGTAAATTCAAATTCATATGGGGGAAACGTTGAATCTCATTGGCTCTTGCATGTCTTGTGACTTACTGTCATATGCATGTTTCATCATAAGACACAGCAGAACCAATGACTCAATGTGCCACCATATTTGCACATCATTACATGACAGCATCTTAATATAAAATGATTTTTGTTTGTGTCCAACTGAAGAAATGAAGTCATGAGATGTGATGAGGTTGAGTAAATACATGAGAACGTGTGAACTATTTCCTTAAATGAGACATCACACAATAAAAATAAGTATATTTATTACATAAACATACAAACATAGGCTACTTTTAGATGGATGTTGATGACGTTTATTCTGAAACTGACAAAAGAATACTATCTAGGGCTGGGTGGTATATCGAGTTTTGTTTTTACCCAGCGGGATATGGGATGAGACAATACACCATCTATATCGATATGGTCAGATTTTACTCTTCTTTGCAACAGAATCTCTTTCAGAAATGTACAGTGACATCATTCAGACATAAGGTTTCAGCTTGCGTGCGGCTGTATATATTTTAATTCAATTTTTTCAATCTATTTAATTCAATTTTATTTATATAGCGCTTTTCACAATTGTTTAATTGTTTCAAAGTAGCTTTACATTCGTAAATGCAGGAGAAAATACAGAAAAATCGATGGACAACATAAGCAGCAAATTATTTTTAAAAGGGGAGGAACACAATCTTTGAATTTTATTTTCATCATAAGCTGTTAATCAAAAATCCTTAAAAAAATCATAAGAGGTTTCTTTTAAAATCATTAAAAATAGTAATGTGTCCAAACTTTTTAGTGGTACAGTAATTCTGTATGATGACAAAAAAACTGGCTAGCAGAATGTAGAAGAAAGAGCATCACAGCTATTAATTTTCAATTAAATTGTGTTACATTTAGATATCTGATTTACTGACTAGCTCTAGCTACTGTATAAACACATTTTGGTATTTGCTAGTTAAACTATAATACCGTAGATCCAAAGTTTTGATCTTTTCTTTTCTGGTGAACCTTTTCTGGTTTAACTGAACTGGCTTTGATTCTTTTAAAATGAACTAAATATGAAAATACTCTTACATATCATGAAAATCTGGTCTATAACTTGGTCCCTAGTGCTTCTATTAAGCTAGAAAATGTGAAAAAGATCAACCCAGTAACTTAGTTTTGGTAAACCATTCTCTGCAAGCATGTGAAAAAATAGGTTGTTGAAATTTGGCTCCCCTTGTGATGTCAGAGGGGGAAAATACTGCCCCTTAATCTGCACTATCCAACCACGGCACTGTCATTTAGTGCAGAGATCAGCTCATTTGCATTTTAAAGTGCACACCCAAAAACGGCACATTTTTTTTAAATTTTAACATGTTATAAAAAATTATCTGTGGGGTATTTTGAGCTAGAACTTCGCATGCGTACTTTGGGGACATCAAAGATTTATTTAACATCTTAAAAAAGTCTTAAGACATGGGACCTTTAAGTTCCCTATTATAGAATTCCTAAAATTTTCCTACGCATGGCCAATAGTGGATGCCTGGAGTTGACCTGAAGATGTGTAAAAGTGTCAGGTTTTCCTGATGTGCTTTAGTGTGAATGGCACTGACCACAAATACAGCTCTATTTCTATAAGCATTAGTGGTGCATATAGCCCTACCTGTCTTGTGCATGCAAATAATATGAAATGTTGTCATTTGCATGGGCCTTGCTGCTGTCTGGCACATTATTTGCATATTATTTGAGTGCAGAAAGCACGTAGCATCAGACAGCATTTGTCACACATTTCCATATCTACATATGCATTTGCCTTACTTTGCTATCTGCAGTGACATCATTGCTTTATAATTTGAAATGACCCCTTTGCCCTTCCAACGAAAACAAAGGGTGGGGAAGTCAGGAATGTATATGATCCCTCTTTAAAGGAGTTCCCTTTGCAGGATCGTTTTCATTTTGGCATACGTTTTTCGGACCAGTATGGTTACAACTTCATGAGTAAAATGAGTAGCTTCTCTGACAATAGGAAATTTAACTAAGATATGCATGTGTATCATGCAGCAAACAGTGTAAAATACAGGCACAAACACATGGGAAAGGGAGGTGAAGCAGCTGTGACTTTTGTACTTGGAATGTTCATAGGTATGAGGTCAGGAACCTCTGTACTCATAACGCAACATGCATTGTATGCTTTAGGCGGTATCTGTTGAAACAATGCTGGATTGTTCAGTCTTGCACTTGTGAAATGACATCATATCCTGTAGACCTCAAATTTCTACTTAGAAGAGAAAACTGCATATTAAAAAGACAAGTCATATGTGTTTACTGTGATTGATAGCTTATACTGATGAATTCACGTTTTAAATGAACTTTCGGGGGGAGCATTTTCAGTTAATTCATGTTAATCATTTAAACAGCTGCCTAAGCATTTATTTTACTATGAATTTAGTTAGTGTTTGTACCATGTTACATGTTCAGCCTTTAATAACTACTGCATAATTTATAGTTATAAATTGTATACATTTTAGTATTTAAAACTTACTATACTATATGGGGGAGAGCGGGGAACAAAGTAACGGTTTTTGGCTTTGGCTATCATTCAAAAAATATTTGAGTTAGATTAATAATTTTTTGGCACAATCAACACACACATCTCTGCTACAAATGAACACTTAATGTTTGTTTGTGGGACCTATCGTTATCGTACAATTACACCGAAAGTGACAGGAGTGCAAACGTTACAACTTATCCCATAGGTGGGGTTCATTGTAACAAAAAGAGGATTTGTTGTGACACCTGCTAAAACATTGAGTTTAAACACAAATCATTTATTAAAATTCTGTCTATATACTAAAGGTGGATGTTGTTTATATATCTGCAAATAATAGATAGATATTTACACCTTCATCTAACCATCCTTGTATTATGCATCAATGCATATAAATAGATTTTATTGAAAGGGCTGACCAATTAAGACAAAAAAACATAATTGTGAGTTATTTCCCCTGATATTGTATTAACAGTTATCATTTTGATTAATAGTATTTACATTGCATTCATTTCATCATTGTATACCTGAGGCTTCATTGTAACCCCGCTGTGTAAAAATGTTTTCAATCTCAGCTATCAGTTACTAGGAGTTGCTGACATGTCGGTGTTATGTTTTAGGAAACAATATATGGTTGGATTTGGTGACTTACACACCCAACTCAGAAATTGAAAAAAAAAAACATAAAATGAAGAAATGTACTTGCATGCTTTCAAAACACTCTTTGTTCAATATCTTAATGAAAACACATCAAAACTTTTCACAAATTCACAGAAGATCTTCAGACAGGAAAAGAAAATGATCAAAAGCACAGATTGCTCGTCCCTGTATAAATATGTAAAGTAGCCGTCTTACAATTAACCCTGCATTAGTTTGTGGCCCACTCACCCCTACTATACTACTCTATACTATACTACACTATATACTATATACTATACACTATATACTATACTACTCTACACTACACTACTACACTACACTACACTACACTACACTACTCTACACTACACTACACTACACTACACTACACTACACTACACTACACTACACTAAACTAAACTAAACTAAACTAAACTAAACTAAACTAAACTAAACTAAACTAAACTAAACTAAACTAAACTAAACTAAACTACACTACACTACACTACACTACACTACACTACACTACACTACACTACACTACACTACACTACACTACACTACACTACTCTACACTACACTACACTACACTACACTACACTACACTACACTACACTACACTACACTACACTACACTAAACTAAACTAAACTAAACTAAACTAAACTAAACTAAACTAAACTAAACTAAACTAAACTAAACTACACTACACTACACTACACTACACTACACTACACTACTCTACACTACTCTACTCTACTCTACTCTACTCTACTCTACTCTACACTACACTACACTACACTACACTACACTACACTACACTACACTACACTACACTACACTACACTACACTAAACTAAACTAAACTAAACTAAACTAAACTAAACTAAACTACACTACACTACACTACACTACACTACACTACACTACACTACACTACACTACACTACACTACACTATATTATACTACACTACACTACACTACACTACACTACACTACACTACACTACACTAAACTAAACTAAACTAAACTAAACTAAACTAAACTAAACTAAACTAAACTAAACTAAACTAAACTAAACTAAACTAAACTACACTACACTACACTACACTACACTACACTACACTACACTACACTACACTACACTACACTACTCTACACTACACTACTCTACTCTACACTACACTACACTACACTACACTACACTACACTACACTACACTACACTACACTACACTACACTACACTAAACTAAACTAAACTAAACTAAACTAAACTACACTACACTACACTACTCTACACTACTCTACTCTACTCTACTCTACTCTACTCTACACTACACTACACTACACTACACTACACTACACTACACTACATTATACTACACTACACTACACTACACTACACTACACTACACTACACTACACTACACTAAACTAAACTAAACTAAACTAAACTAAACTAAACTAAACTAAACTAAACTAAACTAAACTAAACTAAACTAAACTAAACTAAACTAAACTAAACTACACTACTCTACACTACACTACACTACACTACACTACTCTACACTACACTACACTACACTACACTACACTACACTACACTACACTACACTACACTACACTACACTATATTATACTACACTACACTACACTACACTACACTACACTACACTACACTACACTACACTACACTATATTATACTACACTACACTACACTACACTACACTACACTACACTACACTACACTACACTACACTACACTAAACTAAACTAAACTAAACTAAACTAAAAACTAAACTAAACTAAACTAAACTAAACTAAACTACACTACACTACACTACTCTACACTACTCTACACTACTCTACTCTACTCTACACTACACTACACTACACTACACTACACTACACTACACTACACTACACTACACTACTCTACACTACTCTACACTACACTACACTACACTACACTACACTACACTACACTACTCTACACTACTCTACTCTACTCTACACTACACTACACTACACTACACTACACTACACTACACTACACTACACTACACTACACTACACTACACTAAACTAAACTAAACTAAACTAAACTAAACTAAACTAAACTAAACTAAACTAAACTAAACTAAACTACACTACACTACACTACACTACACTACACTACACTACTCTACACTACTCTACTCTACTCTACTCTACTCTACTCTACACTACACTACACTACACTACACTACACTACACTACACTACACTACACTACACTACACTACACTACACTACACTACACTACACTAAACTAAACTAAACTACACTACACTACACTACACTACACTACACTACACTACACTACACTACACTACACTACTCTACACTACACTACACTACACTACACTACACTACACTACACTACACTACACTACACTACACTAAACTAAACTAAACTAAACTAAACTAAACTAAACTAAACTAAACTAAACTACACTACACTACACTACACTACACTACACTACACTACACTACACTACACTACACTACACTACTCTACACTACTCTACTCTACTCTACACTACACTACACTACACTACACTACACTACACTACACTACACTACACTACACTACACTACACTACACTAAACTAAACTAAACTAAACTAAACTAAACTACACTACACTACACTACTCTACACTACTCTACTCTACTCTACTCTACTCTACTCTACACTACACTACACTACACTACACTACACTACACTACACTACACTACATTATACTACACTACACTACACTACACTACACTACACTACACTACACTACACTACACTACACTACACTAAACTAAACTAAACTAAACTAAACTAAACTAAACTAAACTACACTACACTACACTACTCTACACTACTCTACTCTACTCTACTCTACTCTACTCTACACTACACTACACTACACTACACTACACTACACTACACTACATTATACTACACTACACTACACTACACTACACTACACTACACTACACTACACTACACTACACTAAACTAAACTAAACTAAACTAAACTAAACTAAACTAAACTAAACTAAACTAAACTAAACTAAACTAAACTAAACTACACTACTCTACACTACACTACACTACACTACACTACACTACTCTACACTACACTACACTACACTACACTACACTACACTACACTACACTACACTACACTATATTATACTACACTACACTACACTACACTACACTACACTACACTACACTACACTACACTACACTATATTATACTACACTACACTACACTACACTACACTACACTACACTACACTACACTACACTAAACTAAACTAAACTAAACTAAACTAAACTAAAAACTAAACTAAACTAAACTAAACTAAACTAAACTACACTACACTACACTACTCTACACTACTCTACACTACTCTACTCTACTCTACACTACACTACACTACACTACACTACACTACACTACACTACACTACACTACACTACACTACTCTACACTACTCTACACTACACTACACTACACTACACTACACTATACTATACTACTCTACACTACTCTACTCTACACTACACTACACTACACTACACTATACTATACTATACTATACTACACTACACTACACTACACTACACTACACTACACTATATAGATACAAATATTTTTGTGGTGATAAGGTTCGGTGGCTTCTATGTAAATTTCAAAGACACTTTGGAGCGCCTCTGTGGTTTTTGGGAGTGTGTCTTTTTTGCACTATAGGGAGTTATGGTCAATTAATGTTCTTTCAGAAATTAAAGCCACATTAATGCCCTTCTGTCATGAAAAACAATGAGGTCTGATGTGATTTCAGGTGTGATCGCTGTTGCACGGCAACACTGGCACATGCATGAAAATCATACCCTTGTTATGAAACAAAGTAAATACGAAGCGGTTGTGTATATTATCTTCACACCTTTCTATAAGCAGTTTAAGTTGTCACACAGATAGTTGGGATAAGCAAAAAAGAAATATCAGATAGTGGAGCTTGCTGGTTGATACTTACTGAAATAGATACTTAGATTTTTTTAATGGATAGCAGTATTTGATAAATATTGCAGTGTAGGGTTTTTTTTACAAAGTAGAATAAATGTTTACAGGCAAGTCAAAGCCTAATGGGAGGTCATCTTTATTAAATAAATCCATGGCTTGATGTAAGTATCAGGATTCTTCGAAATTCGTATTATCTTGCATGCATGTCTGCCTATGAACAAACAAAATTTTTATTTATGTTTTTACATGATATAGTTTATACATTTCCAAAGATTTCCATAAGTTCCTGTTAAGTTTGGAATATTTCCAAAATCCCCCAGATTAATTTACCAGGAAAAGTTTACCAGAAACTTTGCAACCCAAGCCATGTACACAAATTCCTTAACATGTTACAGGTTGACACATCAGCAGCCCCAATATATAAGGCCAACTATCAATTAAATCATAAAAACATGACAACTGGCAAGTCTTCAGAATATGCAGCATATGTAGGGTCCAATAAATAAACTGTACTGTATGCAATACTGTATGCATGTGTTACACAAATGTTCATTTCAGCATAGACAGATTGTACAAGTAATGTTGGCTGTGTGTGCTGCTCATTGTATTACTTTGACAGTTTGCATTTAATGTTCATCCCTAGATAGTTCAATAATGTCAGACTTCTTTTGTGTTTTTATTATTTAACAAATGTTGCAATTACATGTCACATAAACTGTGGATGTGAAAAAGGAAATGCTTACCACCGTATTGTAAGTAAAACAGCAGGTTCAGACTAGCTGTGTTACAAGTGTGACCAGTTTTGTGTTTGGAAAATCTACCTCTACCTATTCCTACTTGTGCAAATAGTAACAGTGCTGCTAAATTTAAAAACAATGGCTATTTAAATGTATATTTAAATGTTTTTTTTAATGTATGTGATGTGTGTTTGTATGCATAATTATAAAGAGGATCAAAAATTAAATTTGGTTAAAAATTTGTTTAGTGCAGTGGTCAAAAAGTCATGGGGAACACATACTGTAGTTCAATCAATATTATCATTAGTTCATTACACGAACAATAGAATAAGTGTATTGCCGATGTATATTGCAAACACATAACATAAAGAAAGAGGTAGGGATTGACAGATTCACCTTCGTTTTCAGACCACACCTCCTTAAATAACAAGATATGGCATTTCCCTTCTCAGGTTTTATATTCTTCTGTGTATAAACAAGTTTAGGTTGCTTGAAGCACTGGTTATAGAAATATGCACTGTGCATTATTAACCTGACAGGTATTGACATTGACTGAGACTTTGTTTTGAGTTGTTTTGGATACAGACAGAAATATCGTAGAAACGGGGAAATGAGAACGTATATTTTTAGCCTAAAGGACTATTGGCTATCCCATGATCTGTACGAGCAGAAATCCATTAATGTCCCTTTTGTAAGGAAAAATGAATCCATAGCTCATAAAAGCAAGAAGCATAAAAGCTAGGACCTTTACTGAGAAACAGGCTTTTGTGAAAGCATGAACAATGTGATAAAGACCTGACAGAGAATGTTTCTTGTGAATTGTTGTTGGTCAGACCTGTTTATTCATTATTAAGTGTGTAGGCTCAATGTAATGTTGACTTTGGCCCAGCAAACATACAGCAAACATGGGCAAATGTTTAAGAGAATGACTTAAAGCCAAGCCCTGTGGGTTTCAGGTATTACATTGCATCTAAAATATGAAAAAACAAAGAAAGAAAATTCCTTACATACCTACAGGTACACGTGTTTAAGACACATTTTTCCAGCTGCAGAAAGACTGAACGAGAAGATATGTAGACACCTGTACACTGCAAAAAATGACTTTCTTATTTAGTATTTTTGTCTTTTTTTCAGTACAAATATCTAACGATTCTTAAATCAGGATGCATTTTCCTGATGAGCTAATTTTTAGACAAAAAATACCAAATTTAAGTGAATTTGTGCATAAAACAAGTAAAAAACTGCCAATGAGATAAGTAAATTTGTCTTAAGTGTTGAAGAAAAAAGTTAACTTTTTTTTGCTTACCCATTGGCAGATTTTTTTGCTTGTTTTATGCACAAATTCACTGAAATTTTATATTTTTTTTGTCTAAAACTAGACTTATTTTCTTATGTTGGTCATCAAAAAAATGCATTTTTATTAAGGAATTTTTAGATATTTGTACTCAAAACAAGACAAAAATACTAAATAAGAAAGTAATTTTTAAATATAAGAAAGTCATTTTTTGCGGTGTACGCATTGCAAAAAATGATTTTTAAGAAAATAAATTCTTAGTATTTTTGTCTAAAAATATCTAAAATTTTTTAAATTAAGATGCTTTTTCTTTATGAAGAAAATAAGTCTAGTTTTTATACCAAAAATATCAAATTTAAGTGATTTTGTGCATAAAACAGGCAAAAAAAAATAAATAATCTGCCAATGGGGTAAGCACATTTTTGTTGAATTTTTCTTGAATTTAGTGTTTAAGAAAAATGTTCAAGATTTTTTTTCGCTTACCCCATTGGCAGATTTTTGTGCATGTTTTATGCACAAAATCACTTAAATTTGATATTTTTGGTATAAAAACTAGACTTATTTTCTTGGGTCGTTTTGTTCATCAAGGAAAATCATCTTAATTTAAGAATTTTTTGATATTTTTTACTGAAAACAAGGCAAAAATACTAAGAAAATTTTTTCTTAAAATCATTTTTTGCAGTGCACTGAAGGTTGAGAAATTAGTTGAGAAACTAGTTTTTATTATCCATCCCTCATCTCTCAGAACTGATCACAACAATTAAAATGAAAGTAAAAAAAGCATTATTGTAGGGTGCAACAATACTAAATACCTCAGAACAGAAAATGTGATTTTATTTTCTGGTACAAAAGCACATAAACTTACTAACATTAGTGTTGAAAGACCCCAAGTCATGTGGGGTGGCACTGATAAAGTGCAAATCATAATGTAGCCAAAGGCATAAACGTTTCATAATTTTATCAATTTACATCCTGTTTGATGTTGTAAAGCTAAGCCCATAATTTCTTTAAACATAAAAAGATTAAGACAATAATTACATGGTTGCATTTTAGTCTGTTTCTTAAATGACTGAGTGTTTGTCAGCTTTTTTGAAGCAAGACACAGCATGTTTTCCTAAGGCGAATTATTCCTCTTCTGGGGGAAAATCGTCTTTGAACTTGATCATCTTGTTGCTTAAAAACAGAATGTCCTGTTTGAACCTGGCTGCATGTGAACTTCAGTTTCAGTGCCTTCTAGTGATGGGAGAAACGAAGCACGCTAGCGACACCTGCTGGTCAAAATAATGTAAAAGCAACGAGATTTAGACCCAAACATGTCCAAGTGTGTTACGTTTGTATGTACCCGAGTTGGGAGTCTCAAAAAGTGAAAAACTTCTCTTCGAGGTTGTTTCAGAGGTGGAAAGTTTATTACTGTTTACATTTCAAATAAAGCCGTGGGATTGTCCGCTTAACCACTTCAAATGACAGCAGCACGCATTTCTCTACAACGGCACGAGCTGCAAATCAGCCGTTGATCGAGGCAAACAAATATGTTTGCTTCGTTTAACAATTATTTGACAGGTTACATTATTTTAAAAACTACAATAAATAAATAAATTATTAATTAAATAATGATAAAAATACAAAACATAAAAGATGTTGCCTACACGTAATATCAATTCAAGGATTTTTTAAATGAAAAAAAATATATATATATATATATATTTTGCATTTTATTTTTATCCTTATTTTTATTGTATATTTGTATATTTTTTACTTTATTAATTATTTGCGTTGATTTACAGGCTTGTCAACGTCACTTCAGGCGTGACGTCGACGGATGTAGCTCTTCTGCTAACCAATCACAGCGCTCGGAAGGAGGGGCTTCTCATTGGCGCCTGGAGTTCATGCTACATGTGGAGGACGATAAACAAACATTGACGTGAATGGGGTTTTCGGTTTTCAGTAGACAAAACTCAAGTAATTTGTTTTACAAAAAAGAAAAGTAACCCTATCATTAGCATTAAATTGTATGGACAAGAAGTGAAGCAAACAGCAGTTGTGCGTTTTTTAGGTGTATGGATGGATGTTAAATTGAATTTCATAATGCATATCCAGAAGCTTGTAGACAAATGCAAAAAAGCTTTAAATGTCATGAGGTGTTTAGCAGGAATCGATTGGGGAGCATGTTGTCAGTCCCTTAAGACAGTTTATTGTGCCACAATAAGATCAGCAATAGATTACGGCAGTATGGTATATTGTACTGCATCTAAAGCTCAACTTGTAAAGCTAGAGACAATTCAGTCGCAGGCTTTGCGAATTTGTTGTGGAGCTTTTAGATCCTCTCCAATACCGGCAGTGCAAGTAGAGATGGGGGAAATGCCTCAAAAAATTCGTAGACTTAAGTTAAAAATGAGATATTGGATAAGTATTAAGGGACATTCGGATCGTCATCCAATTAAAATGGTGTTGCAGGAATGTTGGGAACATGGAATTAAAAAGATATCGAGTTTTGGATGGACGGCCAGTGAGGAGGCTCAGAAGATGGGGTTAAATGAATTAAATGTTGCATCCACTGTAAATAGTTCAGCAATCCCCCCTTGGCTTTTCCCAATGCCTTTAATAGATACTCAATTGAGTAAAGAAAGGCAGAATGATGGCTTAAATAGTCTAGATATACAGCAATACATAGACCAAACGTATTATAGTGCAGTACAAATATATACTGATGGTTCAAAAGATCCAGAATCCGGGAAAACAGCAGTAGCAGTATATATACCACTCTTTAATATCAGAATATCAAAAAGAACTTCAGATCATATTTCTGTATTCACAGCAGAAATAATAGCAATATGTCTAGCACTACAGTGGATAGAAGAAATACAACCAACAAGGACAGTGATTTGTACAGATTCTCTTTCAGTTTTGTATAGCTTGGCAAGTGGAACATCATCAGCAAGGCAGGACATGATTTTTGAAGTAATGCAGAGTCTTTACAGATCACGACAGTATGGATTATTGGTCAATTTTGTATGGATTCCATCGCATATGGGGGTGGAAGGAAATGAAGAGGCTGATAATTTGGCCAAGCAGGCATTAAAACATTCACAAAAGGATATTGAAGTGGCATTAAGTAAGACAGAAATTAAAGTGATAATAGCAAAACAAATACAGGAAATTTGGCAGAAGGAATGGAATGAAGAAATAAAAGGTAGACATTTTTACGGTATTCAAAGAGAAGTTGGTTCAGTGAGAAGAAGATTCGGAAATAGGAAAGAGGATGTATTAGTCACAAGAATGCGTTTAGGACATTGTTTATTAAATAAATGTCTTCAAAGAATTGGTAAGCATGACAATGGAAATTGTGATAAATGTGGATTAGCTGAAACTGTAGGACATGTGCTCATAGAATGTGAAGCTTATGAAAGAGAGCGTTTCAAGTTAAAACAAGCTTTAAGAAGTATTGAGATTAATGAGATGACACTTCAAGTTCTCCTAGGGAAAGGTGCTAAGCAATCAAAAATATATCATGAGTTAATTATATTTTTAAAGGAAACAGGATTATTTAATAGGATGTAAAATTCACTTCTGTGTAAACTCTTAAATTTATAATTTTTTTTTTTTTTTTTTTTTTTTTTTTTGACAGAGTAGGTTAAGTTTAAATCTTCCTTTCAAATATGCGCTTCACACTCCTTTCCAGTAGGTGGCGGGAATGCACCTTTTAAGTTGGTTTGCCAACCGCCATAAAACCCTAGAAGAAGAAGAAGAACATTGACGTGAATGCGTTTGTGTTATTTGTTAGTTTTGTGAATGAGTTAGTGTTTATGATGGCTGGAGTGATCCGCAGACTCGACGAGACTGTAGTGAACCGCATCGCGGCGGGAGAAATCATCCAGCGGCCTGCCAATGCCATCAAAGAAATGATGGAGAACTGGTGAATACTTTCACTGTAATTAATTACATGTGTCACGTTCATCAATATTTTGATTACTGCCCACATAAAAAAACTGTAGTAAAGTCTATTATTTAATCATACTACAGTAAATACTAAAGTATACAACAGTATTTCTCACAGTTTAGTAGTGTACTGTACTTAATATTACAGAATACTATAGTAAACTATAGCATTTATACTATACTATAGTACTTTTATAATACTACAGTATATTATAATTTACAACAGTGTGCTCTATTGTAGTTTTTACAGTATTTTTATGTGGGCAATAAGGACTGATGATAGTTTAGTGATTACTTTTGATTGCTGTCACTCATGTTTATTGATCTCTAATCTCCTCGAATCTCTTTATTATGGAAAAAACAACATTGGATTTTTTTGTCATTATCCAGTAAAAGTTGTCATCACTTTTTACACATGCATGTATGTGTAAATTTAATAAATTTGTGCAATTTTGTGTTTTTATTTCTCAGTTTGGATGCAAAGGCCACAAATATTCAAATTACAGTTAAAGAGGGCGGGCTGAAGCTCATTGTCATCCAGGACAACGGTTCCGGCATCAGGGTACCGCCATCACTTAATGCTGATGGGTGATTCTCACGAAAACTTGGTTTTAAACATGTCAAGCATGAAAATGTAAAAATTGCTTAAATTTACTTTTTTTCCCACCAGACATTGAAAAACAAAGTCTGGAGTAAATGGGAACATTAATTTAAAAACTTTTACTTATCATTTAACACTTTTTGTAACATAATTAAAAAAATTAGTCCTAAAAAATCTCATTACCACAACAGTCAGATAACATCAACTCTGACATATTTTCAAAATGACATGACAAACAAAGAACATAATTTGGAGATTCTGCACATGCATTTAAAATCAAAGTATTATGCTTCTATTAATTAAATTAACATTTAATAAGCATCTGTCGCGGTAATGATAATCAAAATGTCGTGTAAGCATTCTGACAAGACAATATTTCAAATTAACTGTAAAAAAAATGATCTTACCTGGTAGCCATCTTGTAGTAACTGGTCCATGTGCTTGGTCACTCAAAATCAAACTTTATTAAAATTCTGTATGTGTGCTTAAACTGTTCTCAAAAAGTGTTGCGGAGGATGAGAACATCAGGCATGGACACATCAATTCCCTAATTTTTCTTCATTATTATTATACATGAATATTCAGTAAATATTTTTCTGTCATCTAAAGTAGTCTAGCAAAACATCCATTTATTTTTTTTCTTAATATTTTTGTGTTAATTTGATTAAATGACAACAAAACGCATGTTCAAACACAGCCGAACACATTGCGGTAATGAGAATTTCAGGAGAAAATGAGATAAAATTTACAATTATAAATTCTTATGTTGAAATCACACATTGTGCAAGGTAGAACACAGTATTGTGTTTATTCTGATGCTTTTTAATGTTACTATATTACACATTTTAAAGCTAAAATCATTAGTGCCGTGGTGTTTCAATGGTTTCGTGAGAATCACCCTGATATGGAGGGTTTATAAATGTCACGTTTCTTGTAGGAAGCTCACTGTGTTTTTGTTTTCACAGAAAGAAGATTTAGAAATAGTTTGTGAACGTTTTACAACCAGCAAGCTTCAGACTTTTGAGGATCTGACATCAATTGCGACATATGGATTCAGAGGGGAGGTATGTGCCATCTATATGTATATATACAAACACTACTGTGCAAAAAAAAAAACCTCTGTTCCAGGTGTCTTGAAGATTTTGCAACATCTGATCTTATGCTATCTCAGTCTTATGCTATCTGTATTTCATGTAATCCCAGACTATTCTGGTTATGACGAGATCAGACCTCTATGTGGGTCATACTGTCACACCTCTATGCAATGTAATTGCTGTAGAAACCAATCCAGAAAACAAAATAAAAGCGCTTCAGGACACACAACAGTTGTGATGCACAGTGTGGACAGTCAATCATTCAAATCGGATATGCACAAAAATCGGATTTAAACTGACAGTCTGTGACACCTACGGCATTGTTCTTGGCTTTAGTTTACACAGGAAACTTTCCGGCACTGATCCCGGCAATGTTACTAGGTCCCCATCCCGGGATTGATCCTGGAATCAATTTCACCCATAAGGCAATTTTATGGAAATTTTATGGGATCTGTGCTCTGTGTGAGAGGCGGTTTCCCAGACAGGGCTTATCCTAGTCCCGGATTTTAAATGCATGTTTGAGCTGCCTAAATGTAAAAACACATTGCATTGACATATCTAACATATATCAGTGCTGTTGTTTTGTCTTAAGATGCACACCTGTAAGGTTTTTTTTATTAAGGTTTGTTTGTAAAAACTACTTAAATGTCCTAATATAAGGCCTAGTCCTGGATTAATCTTAACCCTGTCTGGGAAACTGCCCCAAAATGTTGCTTGATTATTATAGTGTAATCTGTGTAAATTATGTAAATTATTTATATTTACACCCAAGCAGAAGATATAAATAAATGTCTTAAAAACATTATATCAGCTAATTTATTTGATCTTCTGATCAATTTCCTGCCACTTTTACAGGCTCTTGCCAGTATCAGTCATGTAGCACATGTCACAATAACCACAAAAACTGCTGATGCAAAATGTGCCTACAGGTAATTTATTTATGTTTTATATTTCTGGTCAGATAGACTTGTATAATAAATATAAAACCATAAACAATTCGTGTATTTTTTACCAATTAATTATATGAAAAAATAAGATTTTACTGTGATGAAAATATTTATTTGGTTTTATTTAAAGGGCCAATTACTGTGATGGGAAACTAAAGTCTTCACCTAAACCCTGCGCTGGAAATCAGGGGACGTTGGTTTCTGTATGTTTGACTTTACTGCTTTTTTCATGTGAACTCAGTAATCTTAAGGTTTCCCATAAGAGTCATCTTAGTCTTTTAATTTTGTTTTTAGGTAGAGGATCTGTTTTATAATGTGTCAACTCGACGGAAAGCTCTGAAGAGCCCCAGTGAGGAATATTCCAGAATCGTTGAGGTTGTGAGCAGGTTTGTTTGTGACACATTACAGAAAAATTTGGTTTTATAGTCATATATTACAGCATATGATTGTATTTTATGCCATACCAGATATGCCATTCACAACTCCGGGAAAAGTTTTGCTGTCAAGAAGGTGAAAAACAGATCTTTACATTCAGCATGCACATTTTAAATAAATTGTATTTTGTAATAAGTTGTGTGTTAATGATTATTAATTTCCATTTTGATAGCAAGGTGAAATGGTTTCAGATGTGAAGACCCTTCCAAACGCCTCTGTGTTGGACAATATTCGCACAGTATTCGGTGTGGCTGTGAGCAGGTACTTGATAAGTTGATGACACTGAAAATGGTGCATTTGATGGGATTTTGTCCATCAAATCCACCAGACAGTGCATCCCATTTTTTATGATTCAAAGGGGGGCTTATGTGGACCGTGCCTGCCAAATCTCAGCTCTACGTCATATGTTTGAGCTTTTCTAACTCAACAAAAAAAAACACTAATTGAATGTTACACTACGTTCACACTGCAAAATATTTTTGTGACCCATATCTGATTTTCTTATGACAGTCTAAACAACACATATGTGGTCCTTAATCGGATACATCTGATGTATTTTAATGTGACTTCAGTAAACGGCCATGACTTTTACGAGCAGCATCATGTTTGACGTCACGTCTTCTTCTGCGCATGCGGGTCACTTTAGGGCCATATACGTTTCACACAGGACTGATTGCAGTTGCATTGAAATGATAATGTGTCAGCGCAAAAATAACTGAGCATTAAGACCTACAGTGTAACTGAGCCTTAAATGTGATTATTTATTTCAGAGAGCTGATTGAAGTTGAGTGTGAGGATCAAAAGCTTGCTTTTAAACTGAAGGGCTACATCTCCAACGCCAACTACTCTGTCAAGAAATGCATCCTCATCCTTT
The DNA here is from genome assembly GCF_027580225.2 of Misgurnus anguillicaudatus. Taxonomy (NCBI): domain Eukaryota; kingdom Metazoa; phylum Chordata; class Actinopteri; order Cypriniformes; family Cobitidae; genus Misgurnus; species Misgurnus anguillicaudatus. The sequence continues at coordinate 4,931,334 of NW_027395284.1, forward strand.
TCATAAACCGTATGTGTTTTGCATTTATTCCTCTCGCGGTAGTTTTAAAATGCATTTAAACATCGTCTTGACCTTCATTCATCTGTGCATTTGAAACATCAGTTCCAATTTAAGTAGAAATGCACAGCACAAGACCATATGAACAAAACCATACACTGTTAAAAGTGAAAGTTGGATTAACTTAAAAATACTTCAGTTGGTAACACCTAAAAAATATTTTTTTTTCTCACAAAAAGCTTAAAGGGGACATTTCACAAGACTTTTTTTAGATGTAAAAATAAATCTTTGTTGTCCCCCAGAGTATGTATGTGAAGTTTTAGCTCAAAATACCATCTGGGTGATTCTCACGAAACCATTGAAACACCACGGCACTAATGATTTTAGCTTTAAAATGTGTAATATAGTAACATTAAAAAGCATCAGAATTAACACAATACTGTGTTCTACCTTGCACAATGTGTGATTTCAACATAAGAATTTATAATTGTAAATTTTATCTCATTTTCTGCTGAAATTCTCATTACCGCAATGTGTCCGGCTGTGTTTGAACATGCGTTATGTTGTAAGTTAATCAAATTAACACAAAAATATTATAAAAAAAATGAATGGATGTTTTAGACTACTTTAGATGACAGAAAAAATATTTACTGAATATTCATGTATAATAATAATGAAGACAAATTAGGAAAATGATGTGTCCATGCCTGATGTTCTCATCCTCCGCAACACTTTTTGAGAACAGTTTAAGCACACATACAGAATTTTAATAAAGTTTGATTTTGAGTGACCAAGCACATGGACCAGTTACTTCAAGATGGCTACCAGGTAAGATCATTTTTTTTACAGTTAATTTGAAATATTGTCTTGTCAGAATGCTTACACGACATTTTGATTATCATTACCGCAACAGATGCTTATTAAATGTTAATTTAATTAATAGAAGCATAATACTTTGATTTTAAATGCATGTGCAGAATCTCCAAATTATGTTCTTTCAGGTTCGTCATGTCATTTTGAAAATATGTCAGTGTTGATGTTTTCTGACTGTTGCGGTAATGAGATTTTTTAGGACAAATTTTTAAAATTATGTTACAAAAAGTGTTAAATGGTAAGTAAAAGTTTTTAAATTAATGTTCCCATTTACTCCAGACTTTGTTTTTCAATGTCTGGTGGGAAAAAAGTAAATTTAAGCAATTTTTACATTTTCATGCTTGACATTTTTAAAACCAAGTTTTCGTGAGAATCACCCATCTGGATCATTTATTACAGCATGTTAAAATTGACACTCTGTAGGTGTGAGCAAAAATGTGCCGATTTTGGGTGTCCTTTAAAATGCAAATGAGTTGATCTCTGCACTAAATGGCAGTGCCGTGGCTGGATAGTGCAGATTAAGGGGCGGTATTATCCCCTTCTGACATCACAAGGGGAGCAAAATTTCAATGACCTGTTTTTTTCACATGCTTGCAGAAAATGGTTTATCAAAACTAAGTTACTGGGTTGATCTTTTTCACATTTTCTAGGTTGATAGGGGACCCAATTATAGCACTTAAACATGGAAAAAGTCAAATTTTCATAATATGTTCACTTTTAATATTTTTGGTGTTTCCAATTGAACTCATTTTAAAAAACATCTCACCTAAAATGTTTTACTTAAAGTTAAAAGAATTAAGTTGACAAGACATACTTTTTTTAAATGTTACCAACTAAGTAGATCCAACTTTCACTTTTTACAGTATATATAAGTATTGTGTTCAATTTGATAAATCACTGTTGCTTGGCTTGTATAATACTTTGTATGTAAACTGACAATTTGCTGTTTTCTAGATCGTCTGGTGGAGTCGAGTGCCTTAAAGAAATCTATTGAAACTGTCTACAGTGCCTATCTTCCCAAAAACACTCATCCCTTTCTTTATCTTAGGTAAATGTAATATGATCATATGAAAATATTCAGTAACACTTTACAATGAGGTTGTATTGTTGAAGGCGGAGTGCATGATTTTTGAAAAACACTTTGGAAAAGGAAGTCGGGCCGAGTACCAAAACACACTTGTAGCCAATCAGCAGTAAGGGGCGTGTCTACCAACCTCGTCGCCTGGGTCGCGTATGTGTGGGGCGGGTCTATCAAAAGAAGGTCCAGATTCTATTGGGGTAGACGCGTGTTTGTTTAGGTGATTTCAAATGTTAACATTGGCTTTCAGAGATCATGCACCCCACCTTTAACATTAGTATCCTTTTAGGTAACACTTTACAATAAGTTTGTATTTAAGTAAATGCATTAGCAAACATGAACTAACAATTCTTCTTCAGCATTTAATAATGCATTTTAAATCTAAAGTTAATTTCAAAAGTCATTTTTAAATGCACAATTAACTAACATTGATACAGTTTATCAGCATTTATTAAGTTAACCTATGGCTTATTGTTACTAGTTTATGTTAGCTCATGCATTTACTTAAATACAACCTTATTGTAAAGTGTTACCTAAAAGGATAAAGGATTGACCATAAAAGATGCTGAATTATAAATTTCCCCGTTTTAAAGTTTGGAGATCGCACCCCAGAACATTGACGTGAATGTTCACCCCACCAAACATGAGGTTCACTTCTTACACGAGGACTGCATCATCGAGAGCGTTCAAAAACACATCGAGAGTAAACTTCTCGGCTCAAATTCCTCACGCACGTACTTCACGCAGGTAAATCTTTAAACACGTATCTTCATATATTTTGACTACTTGACTGACTTGCTTTATCGGCAGACTCTGCTTCCTGGACTTTCTGCGTCCACCAGCGTGGCGAAAGCCTCGTGTTCTTCAGCAGATTCCCAGGAGCGCGTTTACGCCCATCAGATGGTCCGCACGGACAGCAAGGCCCAGAAGCTGGATGCTTTTCTTCAGCCGTCAGTCTCCTCCACTGCTGCTCAGAGCAGATTAGAGAAAACATCCAGCCCTCCGACCGCTACTGAAGACGTTAAAGAGCCCGACGATACAGAACTGCTGGACGCTGTCGAGGTTCTGGAGCCGTCCGTCAATGATATTCCTCAGACAGATGGTCAATGTCCTGCTGAAGAAGCACCACCCAGGTGAAATGAAGAGAAGGCTTATACTTTTTAACTTGAGTATTTCTTGTATCTGGTTTTATACATGACTACAAAAGAACAACTATGTGATTTGTTTGTTTTTTTGTGAAGCAAGCAATTGTTAGCATTGCTCCCCTTGGTGGTGAAGATTTGAGCACAGAAAATTTGATAATTTGATGTTTATTTCTAGTAGGGATGCACCGATAGGATTTTTTTGGACTGATACCAATTTTTAACAGACAACTTCTAGCCGATGCCGATATTAAACACTTGTATACAATACTATACAGTTGGTCTATTAGCTAGTTTATTTCTGCATCAAATTATTTTTACTGAACATGGATTGGATCTAATTAACATTCAACTGACCAACATAATAAGAGAGGCACAAATTAAGCTAAAACAAATATAACGAGACAGCATGACAACCTTCAAAGGTGGTTTTTGCTATTCAGCATTTATTTTATTAACAACATTAACTCATTTTTTACATATAATGGATTTCTTTATGCAATTAATTAATAAACAATTGGTATCTGCCTTTCTCGTGCTATAGCCGATATGCCGATGGTTCCGAATTCATCAAAAATCGGCCGATTAAATATCGGCGGCCGATACATCGGTGCATCACTATTTATTTTATCTTAGCTGATGCTTTTCAATAACAAACATTGGCTATATTGACAAATGACTGCTTGCATTTATGTTTGAAGTTGCTATAATTATATAATACAATAATCTAAAATAATAATATATAAACTATAATATAGGGATGCACCGATATGGAAATTTTGGCCGATACCGATAACCGATAACTCTTTAAATTTGGGGGGGCGATAACCGATATCTATAGGCCGATAAATATTCATATTATTTTCACAATGAAAAACTTGCAGACCGCGGACATCTTGTCTTTGCGCTAGACTAGCATACTCTTCTTAAGCCCGCAACACGTGTCATCTTCGTGCTATGTCACAGAAAGCACCAATCAAAACTTCACATGGCCAGCAATGAGCAAGTGAAGTAGTTCAACAAACCAAAATAATCCATAATTTATCGGCTTTCATTTATCGGCCTAATTTTGCTATCAGACCGATAACCGATAATATTAAAAATAAGCAGTTATCGGCCGATGACGATACGTCGGCCGATATATTGTGCATCCCTACTATAATAAGCACTATACTATATTGACATCTTGCTCTGGTTTCCTCTACAATCCCTCTTTACTATTATTTTTTTTCATGTAGTCTCTTAAGAAGTACAGAGGATAAACCTGTTGTCTGATGTTTCAGGAAAAGGCCACATGTTGACAAGAAGAAGGAGGATTTGACGGCAGCCGCTCTTCCCAGGAGACGCATCATCAACCTGACCAGCGTGAAGGAGCTTCGAGAAGATATAGAGCAGCAAACTCACAAAGGTCAAAATCTAAACAAAATGTAATATAAGTCTCAGGTGTGCCTATAGTGTGTGAAGTTTCACCTCAAAAAAACTCACAGAACATCTGTTTAGCAATAGCATGTCCAAAATGCCCCAAAAGTGCTGTTTTCATGACTGTACCTTTAAATGCAAAAGAGCTAGTACAGCTCCTCACTCCCTGGCTAACAGACAGTGAGCGTTTTCGGCTAAAAATAGATCTGATTCATGTGAATGCATTCGGAGTCAATAGTATCTTTAGCCATGTTAGCGTTACAATGTGCTAACAAACACATTTAGAAAAGCTTGTGAGTAAAATTAACCAGTCAGTCAGTGGCCGTGGGCGGAGCTTGATCAGTGTGACATCACATTAACAAGAGATTCAAAGCAGCATGTCTTATGCTACGTGCTCATTAAACGCGAAGCATCGCATTACTCGCTCTAGATTACTCGTGGGATTGAACTTCGGGTCATGCGAGTTTTTCGCTCGAGTTGAATATTTTCCCAATTTGCATCTTCTGCATCGCCCCATGCAAGTTTGCGTCTTTTTTCGTCTTTCTATGTAATCTACTCGCGCAAATCATTGAATTCGCATTCGCATAATGTTACTGCTTTGGTTTAACAGGAATTAAAAAGAGAAGTGGGTGGATTTTTTACACTGTAGGGTTGTTGTGTTCACACACTGCCAACACACATTTACGTCCAAACACCTTGTAAAAGTGGATTTTGCATAATATGTCTTTGTGTGATTAATTCATGTTAGCATCATGCTAGCTTCATGCTAATTCATGTTAACATCATGCTAACTTCATGCTAATTCATGTTAGCATCATTCTAACTTCATGCTAATTCATGTTAGCATCATGCTAACTTCATGCTAATTCATGTTAGCATCTAGGGTGGCCATTCGGGCCAGTTCCGCCGGACACGTCCCGAGCATGTTTTCGGGTTCGTTCTCCAGAAGTCGCGCGCATACGTCATCGAGGTTCTCACATTTCAGTTAAAATACATTAGAAAATTAAGATTTATTTCTTTTAAGACATAGAATCATTGTAGTTTCATTCTTACCTTGAAAGGTAACGGTTGCTTTTCTGAAATCAAACCTGAAATATTAAACCTTGATGACGTATACGGTCGACCAACGCGACTTCCGGAGAACGAACCCGAAAACATGTTCGGGACGTGTCCGGCGGAACTGGCACGAATGGCCACCCTATTAGCATCATGCTAATTCATGTTAGCATCATGATAATTCATGTTAGCATCATGCTAGCTTCATGCTAAATCATGCTAGTTTCATGTTAAATCATGCTAGTTTCATGCTAAATCTTGTTAACTTCATGCTAAATCATGCTAGCTTCATGGTAACTTCATGTTAATTCATGTTAGCATCATGCTAGTTTCATGCTAAATCATGCTAGTTTCATGTTAAATCTTGTTAACTTCACGCTAAATCATGCTAGCTTCATGCTAACTTCATGTTAATTCATGCTAGCTTCATGCTAAATCATGCTAGTTTCATGCTAAATCATGCTAGTTTCATGCTAAATCTTGTTAACTTCACGCTAAATCATGCTAGCTTCATGCTAACTTAATGATAATCATGCTAACACCATGTTAAATCATGCTAGCTTCATACTTGAACATACTAACAGGCAGATAGCCTACTAAACTAAACTTCTGTCAAACCGTTTTAAACGTTCAGGCTACGCTTTGTCAAGCCAACATAAAGTTTGTCCTCAAACTTTAATATCTAGTTTTACTTATTAATTAAAACAACTCTAATATGAAGTCACTTGTCTATTTTGAAGGCACTTGTCTAATTTCCTGTCTCAGTAAGAAATATGTCAACAAAGGAGAGAACGTGTCATTCTTTTAATACATTTTGTGTGTAATTGAGTGTTCATGGGTAAAATATCGATACAGCTAACTATCATGATACATTTTCCCCCGATAGTGCATCGATATTTCAATCTCTACTATTGATATTTTTAACAACCCATCAAATCCCTCTTTGTGCGTCAAACGACCTCGTCCCCCGCTGCTGTAGTTGTCGCTGTCCAGTTGTCTGTCATATTCGGCCAATGTCTCAGAAGTCAGCGGGAGTGAGAAAATGGCAGAAAATAAAAAAACCTGCAGCTTTCAAAGCAGACGTGTGGAAGCACTTTGGCTGTAAAAAAAATTCAGCTCTATTTTTTACATTTTTGATAATAAAAAAAAGTATTGCAATGTATCACAACATGCATGATCCATGTATCGTGATACGTATCGTATCGTAAGGCCCTTGCCAATACCCAGCCCTATTCATGGGATTTGTTTTGTGTTTTTCTCCACAGGTTTACAGGAGCTTCTGCAGAATCATTCGTTTGTGGGCTCTGTAAATCCTCAATGGACTTTAGTGCAGCATCAGACAAAACTTTACCTACTGAACACAACCAAAATCAGGTTAAGAAGTTTTTCATCAACTTCTAAAGGTTTTAATAATATTTAATAAAGCTGTAATATTTATTTATTATTATTGTTTGTTCTACAATTTCAGTCAGGAGCTGTTTTACCAAATTTTGATCTACGATTTTGGTAACTTTGGGGTCCTTCGATTGTCGGTGTGTTGTTGTTTTTTATGTTTTTATACAGTTTTTAAATCATTGCATGTAGTTTTTCACTTGAACAAACACAAAACATTTAACACAGTTGATTTTAAAATTGCATGTTAACTATTTTTTATTAATAAATGAAATTAAATGTCAGAATCCAGCTCCGCTGTATGATCTGGCCATGTTGGCTCTGGACTCAGAGGAAAGCGGCTGGACGGAGGAAGACGGTCCAAAAGAAGGACTGGCTCAGTATATCGTAGATTTCCTCAAGCAGAAATCGGAAATGATGGAGGAATATTTTTCCCTGGAAATAGACGATGTGAGTGATAAGACCTACACATAATTAAACATTAAAGGAGCAGTATGTAAGAAATGTATATCAATTAATCATAAAATGGCCCTGATATGTCACTAGACATTAAGAAATCATTTTCATTTCAAATGCTTATATCACTGACAACAGTGGTCCGGCCTGGAGTTGCAGCCCTCAACTGATGTTTATGTTGTCATGTTGTGTATTGGCCACAAGTTGTGTGATTGCAGTACCAGTTTTAGCCACAAGTTTTGTGATTGCAATACCTGTTTTGGCCACAATCCTACATACTGTTCCTTTAAGACTAAAGGCTGTGAGTTAAGTAAATATAAAAGCATTATGCTTAACATATATCTATTGGTGTTTTATAATTGTTTATTAATAACAGTTGGGCATTTGATTGTTTTATTATAGGAAGGAAAACTGGTTGGTCTTCCAATGTTGCTTGATAATTATATTCCCGCAATGGAGAGACTTCCTATGTTTATTCTGCGTTTAGCCACTGAGGTCTGTATTTCACACACAATGGGCATTCATTTAGAAAAATAAAATCCAAGATGACTGAAGTTTGTGATGTATGACGCAGGTGAACTGGGATCGGGAGAAGGAGTGTTTCCATGACTTTGCTGTTGAGTGTAGTCACTTTTACTCCATCAGGAAACTTTACACACTGGAATCAGATGCAGAAGAACCTCAGGTAGGTTAGACAATACACAGATTAAAAAAAGGAAGAGTCATCGGTTAAAGGACATTTCAGCTGTGTATGAAAAACAAACTTTCGTATTCTGCAAGACAGGTCACATCACTTTAGGTTCAGGGGTCTCATTTATAAAACTCTGCGTAGGATCCTTAATAAAAGTCTATGTATGCACAATAGCCAAAAATGGCAAGCGTCAAAAAATATTAAGACTTATAAAACCAAGCAATGTTCCCTTTATAAATCACAGATCACCTGCAAGTGTGCACACATGAATCATCCTCAGATCCCACCCTTTAAGTGAAATCTCCCTTAAAGTTGTTTTTTTTAATAGATCACAACCTTTGCGTGGGAACTGGCATACACAAACGTTTCCAGTCCTGTTTTGTGCGAACGCACACTTTATAAATGAGACCACTGGTCTTCTGCATGTACTTTATGATATGTCAAAACCGTCATAAGTCGCATGGGTATGCAATTTGTAGCAGTAGTAAACAATACATTGTATTGGTCAAAATGATCAATATTTTTATACCAAAAATCATTAGGATATTAAGTAAAGATCATGTTTCATAAAGATATTTAGTCAATTTACTACCGTAAATATAAAAAAATGTATTTATTATTAGTAATATGTGTTGCTAAGGACTTCATTTGGACAACTTTAACCCGTTAATTGGCGCTGTCCCGTGAGCGGGACACCTACATTTATTTCAATATTTTCTATGTTAATGTTAATCTAGCACGACAAACTATATATTGTTGGAAAGGTCTAAGAATGTAGTTTTCATATTTCAAAACCTTTTAGCAGTAATAATAATGCAGTAACTGTAATTTATTCATTTGTAACACAAGTATGCAGCAAACCTCACAGCAAACCAGCACAAACCTCAATATTTTAGACAATTTTATGTATTAAAAATAATACTATATTGCATTTTTATATATTACAAATAAATGTAAACTGCTTTAAAAAAAAATGAATATTTTCACCTCCAGACACTTTCCTAAAAAATTTTGAAGTGTCTTCTTTAAAACAAAAAAATTTCAAAATTAGGCTTCTAGACAAAAAAAGGCCAGAGTTATATAAATTTAAAGGTGTATATCACCTTTTCACCAACCCCCCACTCAAAAAGGGCTGCGCCAGTTAAAGGGTTAAAGGTGATTTTCTCAATATTTCGATTTTTTTGCATCCTCAGATCCCAGATTTCAAATAGTTGTTATCTCGGCCAAATATTGTCCTATCCTAACAAACCATAAATTAATGGAAAGTCTATTTATTCAGCTTTCAGATAATATATAAATCCCAGTTGATCCTTATAACCAAGAGCACTTCTCGTTTTGTGGTGCATGGTCAGAAAGACTCAAAATGCCTTTTGGAAAAATAAGCATAATCGATGTCCATCGCATATGCAGATTGATATTTTATAGTTGTATTATTTTTCTTATTCTCACTGACATTTGGATACTAAAATAGAATAAAATTCTACAAATAAAATAAGGCTGTTAAATGATTAATTTCATAAAAAAAGTTTGCGCTTGGATAATATGTATTTGTGTACCTTGTGCAATTCTTATGTATATATAAATACACATACATGTATACATTTATGAAACAATTTATGTATAAATACAAATTTGTTTAATTTATAATATAAAAATTAGTGCTGGGCAAAGATTAATCGCGATTAATCGCATACAAAATAAAAGTGATTTTTTTTGCATAATATATGTGCGTGTACTGTCTAATTATTATGTATATTTAACCACACACACATTCATATATTCATTTCAGAATTGTTTTATTTATATATCTTTTTTTTTTTAATTTATATTTAATATAGGTTATATAAAAATATAAATAAATATATGTAAACATGTAAATGTTTCTTAAATGCATACATGAATGTGTGTGTATATATTTATACATAATAATTAGACACAGCACACACACATATTATACCAATAATCACTTTTATTTTGTAGGCGATTAATCGCGATTAATCTTTGCCCAGCACTAATAAAAATATGTAAATGTTATACTTATAATTATTCACAGTACACACACACACGCAAACACAAACTTTTATTTTGTTGTATGCAATTAACCGTTTTTGACAGCCTTAAAATAAAAACAACTAGCTAGGTTAGCTGAATACAGTAAAAGTGTATAAATATCGCTATCAGTTCATACTGCTGTTAACACTTTACAACCAAGTGGATCCAGACCTGTTTTCCGGTTAGTTCATGTGACATTCGGCAAAAAGCCTGGCTACGCTAACTCACTGTACTGTTTGGTGCCTAGTTATCATCCTCTTTACTGTTAATTTCTAAGTTTGTGTTAATGTCCTTACCAAACGTTGTCAAGATGTCAATTCTGTTATTAATTCATCACAGTGTAAATGAAGTCAATTCATTGAGATGTGTCTGACTGAAACTAAAACGTTTTTTTAAATAAATGACTTTATTGTTTTTAGGATGCAGAAATGAGCTGGCAGTGGAAGGTGGAGCATGTGCTGTTTAAAGCGTTGCGTACTCTCTTCAGTCCTCCAAAACACTTCAGTGAAGACGGCAGCGTCCTCCAGATCGCCAGTCTGCCAGATCTCTACAAAGTGTTTGAAAGATGCTGAAGTTTCTGTATAATAGTTCAAATGCTGCTTTTGAAAACACTTGTGAAGATGAAACCAAACAGTCCTTCTTTATTTGTGTATATTTGTACTATTTGTGTATATTATTTGACATAAAAAATAAAAATTTCTTATTATTGACAACAGACTAAATGTTTTCAAAATTAGGGAGGCACCGATACAAAATTTCCGTGCCGATATTTGATTACTTGGGCTGCATTTACACTGCCTGTTTTCAATTTAGATTTTTCCACGGATGTGTAAGCAGTAAATTTGATCTCACGATTATTTCTCAAGTTCGTACGTCCGATTCATAAAACAAACATGCATGTCTATATCACAGTCTATGGTTTTGATGTGAAATCTATAGATCACAAATGATCTTGAAAATGTGCACAGCTAAACCGTTTCAAAATGTCATTAACATATAAAAGAGCACCTGTCGATGTTTAAATCCTTATGAGCATCAAGAAAGACTTATATTTCCAAAAACCTGCAGCAATCAGACAAGCAAAAGTGCGTACGTCTGCTCAGACCCTGATGTGACACTAAGCACTTTTCAATGTTTTTTTCCAGTTTTTATAAATATGGACTTTGCGTGGATCTGTGCATTTGCACCTTTTGTAAATCCGGCCATAGAATGACATCTACCGATAGTTTTGCTTTTTATGTCATAAAATCCTTTAAATTCAAGGACTAAATGTGGGGACACATTTCAAGTGAGAGCAAGGTTACATCGTGTTACCTTTTAAGATATATTGTTACAGTTCCCTTTTGAGGGAACTCGCGCTGCGTCACTGCGTTGACACTTTGGGGACGCCTCAAGGGGTAAGTGCGTCTATCAAATGTGTATATCAAATTCAACCAATGGTGAGGCTTAACGACAAAGGGGTGACGTGGGAACCAGGAAGTATATCACCATCTGAAATATTGCCGAAGAAGGCGTTACAGGGATGCAGGTAGTATGGAAAGGGAGACGCAGCGTCTCGTTCCCTTCTCAGGGAACAACAGTTACATACGTAACCCGAGACGTTTTCATGTGTCAAACACTACTATGCAAAAAAGCATTTTGGTATGAATCAACATTCGCATACAGAAGATGGATATAAGCATTTAAAGTGAACAGTTCAGCACGTGTGCTTAAAAAGTCTAGAATTTTTATCCTACACTACACAGGGAATATGGATTTTTTTTTTCCAGAAAACCTCTTGCATAAAATAGATGCAATCACTTTCAATGACCTGTATCTATGTATGTATATTTTCAAAAACTTTCCAGGTAGTGATGCACCGATAGGATTTTTTTGGGCCGATACCGATTTAAACAGACAACTTCTGGCCGATACCGATATTAAACACTTGTGTACAATACTATACAGTTGGTCTATTAGCTAGTTTATTTCTGCATCAAATTATTTTTACTGAACATGGATTGGATCTAATTAACATTCAACTGACCATATAAATATTGCTACTTCGAAAAAGTTGGACTTCTTTTCCCCCACTAAAGTCCAGTTTGTTTCTTTTATTGTCCAAGACATTTGAGCCAGCTCAACAAAGGTATTCTGTCGGTGTTTAAGTATAGTGCACACCAGAACATTAAATCATTTTAATTGAACAACAGACATGCAACTCGTTGCCTTTATGCGGTTAATTAATAAACAATCGGTATCGGCCTCTCTCGTGCTATTGCCGATATGCAGATGATTTCAAATTCCACAAAAATCGGACGATAAATATCGGTGCATCACTATTTCCAGGGCCTTGAATTTTTCCTCCAGATTCAAAAACTTTCAAGGACATGTGGGAACCCTGGTTTTTCCACCGCTTTTGATATTGAGGATATATCTGCTCTGATCATCTGCTGTTTTTGACAGATAGTGGGAAAAATGCTTTTATCTGCTGATACCGATTATAGGTCGATACATTCCTTCTGTGAATCTATTAAAAATGTATGTATTAAAGTTCAAAAGCATTCTGATGTCTGTGCAACACTTCCCTTCAATCTTTTTTATAACATGCTTCATCATAACCAAGGTTCTAGTGCTGCCTCACGATTAGTCGCGACTAATCGCTTGCAGAATAAAAGTTTTTGTTTACATAATATATGTTGGTGTACTATGTATAATAATTATGTATAAATAAATACATACACATGCATGTATAATTTAAAGAAAAATATATATTTATATAATAAATATTTATATTTATATATAATATAAATTATATAAAAATATAAAACTTTATATACACATGCAAATATTTCTTAAATATATACATGCATGTGTGTGTTTGAATTTATACATAATTATTATACACAGTACATCAACATATATTATGTAAACAAAAACTTGAATTCTGCAAACGATTAGTTGCGACTAATCGTGAGGCAGCACTACAAGGTTCCCACAGCTCATGGAATTTCTGGAATATCATGGAATTTTAAAAAGGTCTTTTCCAGACATTTAAAGTCGAGGAATTTATTATTTTTTGTCCAAATCATGAAATTTTTTGTTGCTTTAAACTTTAGTTTCCATTTATCAAAATTGTATCTGCTTGTTAACTTGTGGAAAACCGTTTCCCGGTCCAAGTCTCCGCCAATTTCAAGTGAAACTACAATTTATTCATTATTCATTTCATGCATTTAAGCTACATTTTTATAAATTCATGGTGTACATTACATTATCCAGTCTCATGGCATCCCAGACATACAAGTCATAAAAATGTAGAAAAAGTCAGGGAATTTAATGTGGGAACCCTGAATAACAGATTTATCCTCCTGTATATGGTTTACTCTATCCAATTCACTGACAACATGAAACATAAGAATAAATGTACACAAAAGTTTCCTCTGTATGTCCAAACACAAATACGAGAATGCAGAAATGTTAGGGTTGTAAATTGTGTAGTTTATTTACAGTATACTTTGCAGTTGCTTTAGTCACAATCACTGTGCTCATGAAGTGTCAGACAGTCGTAGTCTCTAGTGTGATTAAAATGCGGCACCAAATCTGAATACATCGAAGGCATCTGAGACGGATCTCACAGTAGAAACGCCGGTCTCGTACTGAGAATGACTAAAATCTTAGCATTTAGTGTAAAAATGATGTAGTCCGATGTGACAAAGCACTTCAATGCTAACAAAATTCAATGTGCCCTGCGAGCGAATCACCCGTCCATTCATACTGCATTTAAAGAAATATTTTAAATATTTGGAAAAACAAACAAAAAAAGCATTTCAGACATGATTGGTTTTATATTTTCAACTGGTGGCTGTACCCTTTATTAAACACAATGTTTTGTACCGGTAGAAATCATTTTTCCTGTATAGTGTTATAATTCATATAACCCTCGTACTCCTGTGAAGGCACATTGCTGTGTAAGTGTTTACATGGATGTCGAGGGTCCTGTAGTCGTGCGATTTAAAAGCGCTTTTATACTCGTGCAACTTACAAAAGGGGAAAAAGCACCCGGTCCCCTGACAGCATGTACAAATCTTTCAAAACAACAAAACCAGAATAAGTACAACGTCCTCGTTTTCAGAACAGAAAAAATGGCCATGTCGCCTTAATGTGGTGTGAATGAGTACTTCACCGTGAGAGGTAAAGAAACGTTTTGGTTTTAGTTTTGTTTTCCTACTGTCAGGTGTTAGACAAGTGCTGGGAGAAGAGTCTCTTCACTGCTGTGACAGAAGAGCAGTTCTGTTTGCTTTCATCTTTTCCAGACGCTTTACCAGATGGCTGTTGGTCATTTCCATCTCTTCAATCTTGTCCAGGGCTGTACGGAGCTAGACAAGTGAACAAGAGATCAAGTCAAATGATTTTAATGGATTACAATTGCTATTATTCATAGAGAAAGTGACTATGTGAGCTAGAGGTCAAAGAAATGTACCCGATCCGAAATGACCCGAAACCTGACCTCACTTTTTACCCAAACCTGACGTGAATCCTTTATTCTTTTTTTAAAGAAAGACCCGACCCAACCAAACGACACCAATGTAATCGCTAAAATGTGCAATCAAAATGTTTTTTTTTTAATGAAAATTAACCTACCGCCAGCCACGCAATGTCGCAAGTGCTCTCGGTAACAGAGGAGTGTTTGGAAAAGGACTCAATGCACACACGTAAGATAGTTTGGGTCTTCTTGGGTCCATTTGGCAAAAACACATTCTTTTAAATTACCCATTTTAATATTATACCCAGCCACTGTCTGAGGCACATGTAAAATTTGACATTTCACAAGACTTTTTTAAGATGTCAAATAAATCCCTAGAGTACATATGTGACGTTCTTGCTCAAATTACCATATAGATAATTTATTATAGCATGTCAAAATTGTCACTTTGTGTCCTTTAAATCAAGGCTTTGAACCGGTTCACGGGATGAAAACGAAAACCAGAAACTTTTGATGTTTTGCAAGGAACAGAAACAAAACCAGAAACTTTCCAAAAATATATGTTCTGGAACAGAAACGTTTATTTAACTCATTCACCGCCAGCCTTTTTGAGAAAAGTTGCCCACCCGCATTTTTGTGATTTTAACAAAATTTTCACAAAATTCCTTGCAGGAAAAATTATCTTCTATAAATATATAAACATAAATCAAATGAAAGAACACACCCTCTGCTTTCAAACAAACAAACAAAATGGGGAAAAAACGTTTCATTATATATTTACTTTTTCCAAATAATTTAACCACTGAAATATGGATATTTCTCTTCAAAAATACAACATTTTGAGCAAAAAGCTTTAAAAAATTACGTTTTTGTAAAGGAATTTATGTTAGAGATCAGACTCAGAATGACTATCAAACATAAAGGCATTTAAAATAAATCATTAAATCTTTTTAACTTCCGTTTTTGATAAATTCGGTTTGGCTAAATTCTAGTGGATAAAAGCGGTATTACACTTTCACTTTGAAATTCGTCCAGAAAGGCATATTTATCAGCTAAATATTAACTCATAATTGACGAGATAACTCGTCAATGGCGGGGAAAGAGTTAAAATAATGGCAACCGGTTAATACCGTTATTTTTTTTGTTCTTTGACAAGATTTCTGTGCAATACTCGGTGAAGTTCACTTTGGTCGTCGTTGACTTATCTGAGAAATGAGAAGCTTGCCACAAGTAAGTAGCCTACTCAAGCCCAATCTCTAATGCTCAATCATAAGAGGTAAATATTGTAGCCTAACAAGTATCTCAAGATGTTTTTTTTTAATACTAATACAGATCGTAGTTGATCCGTACAGATCAC
The DNA here is from genome assembly GCF_027580225.2 of Misgurnus anguillicaudatus. Classification (NCBI taxonomy): domain Eukaryota; kingdom Metazoa; phylum Chordata; class Actinopteri; order Cypriniformes; family Cobitidae; genus Misgurnus; species Misgurnus anguillicaudatus. The sequence goes on from NW_027395284.1 coordinate 4,947,309, forward strand.
GACCCATGATTCGGCTTGCATGCGATTCGCGGATTAATACGGAAATTTAAGTAGGGTGAAAGTTGACCATTAGCACGTGTTTCAAAGGCTTGCAAATGTTAACACTGAAGTGATTTTAAATAATTTAACTAAAGTGAGCAATTTTCTGTACGCACATGCGGTTGAATGTGTCCGGTTTCACTCCAATCAAACGTGATTATCCCTATGCCCTTTAAAGATCAGAACTCTTGATGTATAAACTTGAGAGTGAGTTGCGCTACTGTGTCTCATACTGTAGTCCATTAAAATACATTTTGCGAATAAAGCACTGAAAAACAATGTAATTTTCACTTTATGTGGAGCGACTGTTTATGCTGCATCTTCTTCCCGAAGCGCCGTTTGGAATTCGTCCTCAAAAGTGCAAACACGGAGAGACGCGTTTCAAAAAGCAAGCGAACAATCTTTCTGTTCTTGAAAGGACACATACAAACAAAATGGTCTCGAAAAAACACAGTATTCTTTTTTCTTATAAAAACATTTGTTTAAGTTGTTTGCCAATAAATGACATGGCAGAAATTATTGTCCTTGTCTTAATTCATGTATAATGCTGAAACAAATGTAGGCATGTCAGAATTACAGTTATGCCGCTAACATAATGTAGCCTTTTTTAATGTTTGATGACAAGATAGAGACTTAAGGAAAATGATGTAGACCAGGGGTCTCCAACACGTCGCTCGCGAGCTAATTGCAGGTAGCTCGCTCGTGGGTTTATTTATTTATTTATTTTCTGTGGTTATGGCGCATTTGGATGTCTTGTTAGTGTTACAAATGCCTGTGGTAAAGACTGGGTACGTGTTTGACGTCGCGTTGAGCTGTGTAGACCGGCGTATCATATGACATCAGTAATTTAACATGTATGATTAAAAAACAAACAGATAAGTCCGCGTACCCGCGCCGGACGATCCGCGCACATCTCGAGTCGAGGCACTATGGTTAAAATGGATGCTGTCATTTTTGATAAAACAAAAATACACACAATATCATCTCATATTTAAACATCAAATGTCAAGAGATACCAGAGAGCCATACGTGACATACAGTCTTGTTCAAAATAATAGCAGTACAATGTGACTAACCAGAATAATCAAGGTTTTTAGTATACTTTTTATTGCTACGTGGCAAATAAGTTATCAGTATGTTCAGTAGATTCTCAGAAAACAAACGAGACCCAGCATTCATGATATGCACGCTCTTAAGGATGTGCAATTTGGGTATTAGTTGAAAGGGGTGTGTTCAAAAAAATAGCAGTGTCTACCTTTGACTGTACAAACTCAAAACTAATTTGTACAAACATTTTTTTTCTGGGATTTAGCAATCCTGTGAATCACTAAACTAATATTTAGTTGTATGACCACAGTTTTTTAAAACTGCTTGACATCTGTGTGGCATGGAGTCAACCAACTTGTGGCACCTCTCAGCTGTTATTCCACTCCATGATTCTTTAACAACATTCCACAATTCATTCACATTTCTTGGTTTTGCTTCAGAAACAGCATTTTTGATATCACCCCACAAGTTCTCAATTGGATTAAGGTCTGGAGATTGGGCTGGCCACTCCATAACATTAATTTTGTTGGTTTGGAACCAAGACTTTGCCCGTTTACTAGTGTGTTTTGGGTCATTGTCTTGTTGAAACAACCATTTCAAGGGCATGTCCTCTTCAGCATAGGGCAACATGACCTCTTCAAGTATTTTAACATATGCAAACTGATCCATGATCCCTGGTATGCGATAAATAGGCCCAACACCATAGTAGGAGAAACATGCCCATATCATGATGCTTGCACCTCCATGCTTCACTGTCTTCACTGTGTACTGTGGCTTGAATTCAGAGTTTGGGGGTCGTCTCACAAACTGCCTGTGGCCCTTGGACCCAAAAAGAACAATTTTACTCTCATCAGTCCACAAAATGTTCCTCCATTTCTCTTTAGGCCAGTTGATGTGTTCTTTGGCAAATTGTAACCTCTTCTGCACATGCCTTTTTTTTAACAGAGGGACTTTGCGGGGGATTCTTGAAAATAGCTTCACACAGACGTCTTCTAACTGTCACAGTACTTACAGGTAACTCCAGAATGTCTTTCATCATCCTGGAGGTGATCATTGGCTGAGCCTTTGCCATTCTGGTTATTCTTCTATCCATTTTGATGGATGTCTTCCGTTTTCTTCCACATCTCTCTGGTTTTGCTCTCCATTTTAAGGCACTGGAGATCATTTTAGCTGAACAGCCTATCATTTTTTGCACCTCTTTATAGGTTTTCCCCTCTCCAATCAACTTTTTAATCAAAGTACGCTGTTCTTCTGAACAATGTCTTGAACGACCCATTTTCCTCAGCTTTCAAATGCATGTTCAACAAGTGTTGGCTTCATCCTTAAATAGGGGCCACCTGATTCACACCTGTTTCTTCACAAAATTGATGACCTCAGTTATTGAATGCCACACTGCTATTTTTTTGAACACACCCCTTTCAACTAATTCAACTAATTGCCCAATTGCACAGCCTTAAGAGCGTGTATATCATGAATGCTGGGTCTTGTTTGTTTTCTGAGAATCTACTGAACCTACTGGTAACTTGTTTGCCACGTAGCAATAAAAAAATATACTAAAAACCTTGATTATTCTGGTTAGTCACATTGTACTGCTATTATTTTGAACAAGACTGTACATGCACATCCCTATTATGAATCCAAAAGCAGTAAATACTCTATGTTTGGATCATCTTTCTAAATCTGATCTTTAATAATTGATTTTTTTATTCAAAATGTGGTATTTTTGGACGAATCCTACCCATATAAGAGGTGATAAAAAAGTATAAATAAAGACAACATGAAAGTTTTTTAAAAGAATCTGTTCTTTCATTTGATGTATCATATGTTTATGTTTAAAGAAAAGCATTTTCTGGAAGGTGTTACAATTTTGTGAAAATAAAAAAAATGCTGGCACTGGCTGGCAACTTTTTTTTTAAATGCTGGTGGTGAAAGAGTTCAAATCAGTAAGTTAATAGACAGATGTCTATGAACTCACTAATTTAGGTATAACGTGACACAAGTAGCTCTCGACCACTTTATTTTTTAGAAAGTAGCTCTCCAATAAAAAAAGGTTGGAGACCCCTGATGTAGACTAATAATTTAAGTTTAATGTCCTAATGATCAGCCTACTTATTTGTATGTCCCACAGCTGACATGGAACGGTTCAGGAACTTTATTTTTTATTCTAACCAGTTCAGGAACATCAATTTTAGGGTTGAACCGAAAACCAGAAATGTTAAAATACTGTTTCTGTTCGGAATGAACCAATTGGGAAAAAAATCTGGTTCAAAGCCCTGCTTTAAAATGCAAATGCGCTGATCTCTGCACAAAATGGCCGTACCGTGGTTGGATAGTGCAGATTAAGGGGCATTATTATCCCCTTCTGAC